>NW_018408460.1:107956-108028 GCF_002113885.1 Mizuhopecten yessoensis
TTATGGTGAAGAGAGGGGGAGCGGAGCAGAGAGACACAGGGAGGGAGGAGGGTATGGTGGAGATAGGGAGAG
>NW_018408460.1:109020-109084 GCF_002113885.1 Mizuhopecten yessoensis
ATAGGGTGAAGAGAGGGACAGCGGGGTAGAGAGAGACAGTGAGGGAGGAGGGTATGGTGAAGAG
>NW_018408460.1:110761-111227 GCF_002113885.1 Mizuhopecten yessoensis
TTGAGGGAGGAGGGTATGGTGAAGAGAGGGAGAGCGGGGCAGAGAGACACAGTGAGGGAGAAGGGTATAGTGGAGAAAGGGAGAGCGGGGCAGAGAGAGACAGTGAGGGAGGAGGGTATAGTGGAGATAGGGAGAGTGGGGCAGAGAGAGACAGTGAGGGAGGAGGGTATGGTGGAGAGAGNAGTGAGGGAGGAGGGTATAGTGGAGATAGGGAGAGCGGGCAGAGAGAGACAGTGAGGGAGGAGGGTATAGTGGAGATAGGGAGAGCGGGGCAGAGAGAGATAGTGAGGGAGGAGGGTATAGTGGAGATAGGGAGAGCGGGGCAGAGAGAAACAGTGAGGGAGGAGGGTATGGTGTAGATAGGGAGAGCGGGGCAGAGAGAAACAGTGAGGGAGGAGGGTATGGTGGAGAAAGGGAGAAAGGGGCAGAGAGAGACAGTGAGGGAGGAGGGTATGGTGGAGATAGG
>NW_018408460.1:114384-158519 GCF_002113885.1 Mizuhopecten yessoensis
GACAGAGCGGGGCAGAGAGAGACAGTGAGGGAGAGGGGTATGGTGTTTGGCCAGCAGAAAGAATAGGTCTTAGATGCCAGGGAGAGTGTCAATGTCTTAAAAGCTAGAGATATATGGATTTGATACAGCGCACATGTACCTCACTTAGCTGGAAGATTTGAGACGCAACGCGAACATAGATAAGATGTTGTTACCACCTGTACATTTACTTGAAATGTGACTGTGATTTAAATTTATGTAAAAAACGATGGCTGTTCCCAAATGATACGTGTGTTTACGGCTACTGTGTCACACGAGATCATCAACATAAAAAAAAACACTGGACACCATAAATCATATATATCCGTGTAATAGTGTTCCAACTAGGAACACTACAGACCGTTATATCATCGTTGTGAAAAGTCGGATTGTAGTAGAACTACGATAGGATCGTGTAATAGTGTAACAACCAGGAACACTACAGACCGTTATATCATCGTTATGTAGAGCAGGATTGTAGTAGAATTACGATAGGATCTTGTAATAGTGTTAAACCAGGAACACTACAGACCGTGATATCATCGTATTGTAAAGCAGGATTGTAGTAGAATAACGATAGGATCGTATGTTACAACCAGGAACACTACTTACCGTTATATCATCGTAATGTAAAGTCGGATTGTAGTAGAACTACGATAGGATCGTGTAATAGGGTTACAACCTGGAACACTACGGACCGTGATATAATCGTAATGTAAAGCAGGATTGTTGTAGAATTACGATAGGATCGTGTAATAGTGTTACAACCTGGAACACTACGGACCGTGATATCATCGTAATGTAAAGCAGGATTGTAGTAGAATTACGATAGGATCGTGTAATAGTGTAACAACCAGGAACACTACAGACCGTGATATCATCGTATTGTAAAGCAGGATTGTAGTAGAATTACGATAGGATCGTGTAATAGTGTTACAACCAGGAACAGTACAGACCGTTATATCATCGTAATGTAAAGTCGGATTGTAGTAGAATAACAATAGGATCGTGTAATAGTGTTACAACCAGGAACACTACGGACCGTGATATCATCGTAATGTAAAGCAGGATTGTAGTAGAACTACGATAGGATCGTGTAATAGTGCTACAACCAGGAACACTACAGACCGTTATATCATCGCTATGTAAAGCAGGATTGTAGTAGAATTACGATAGGATCGTGTAATAGTGTTACAACCAGGAACACTACAGACCGTTGTATCATCGTAATGTAAAACTTGATTGTAGTAGAATCACGATAGGAACGTGTAATAGTGTTACAACCAGGAACACTACAGACCGTTATATCATCGTAATGTAAAGCAGGATTGTAGTAGAATTACGATAGGATCGTGTAATAGTGTTACAACCAGGAACACTACAGACCGTTATATCATCGTTATGTAAAGCAGGATTGTAGTAGAATTACGATAGGATCGTGTAATAGTGTTACAACCAGGAACACTACAGACCGTTATATCATCGTTATGTAAAGCAGGATTGTAGTAGAATTACGATAGGATCGTGTAATAGTGTTACAACCAGGAACACTACAGACCGTTATATCATCGTTATGTAAAGCAGGATTGTAGTAGAATTACGATAGGATCGTGTAATAGTGTTACAACCAGGAACACTACAGACCGTTATATCATCGTTATGTAAAGCAGGATTGTAGTAGAATTACGATAGGATCGTGTAATAGTGTTACAACCAGGAACACTACAGACCGTTATATCATCGTTATGTAAAGCAGGATTGTAGTAGAATTACGATAGGATCGTGTAATAGTGTTACAACCAGGAACACTACAGACCGTTATATCATCGTTATGTAAAGCAGGATTGTAGTAGAATTACGATAGGATCGTGTAATAGTGTTACAACCAGGAACACTACAGACCGTTATATCATCGTTATGTAAAGCAGGATTGTAGTAGAATTACGATAGGATCGTGTAATAGTGTTACAACCAGGAACACTACAGACCGTTATATCATCGTTATGTAAAGCAGGATTGTAGTAGAATTACGATAGGATCGTGTAATAGTGTTACAACCAGGAACACTACAGACCGTTATATCATCGTTATGTAAAGCAGGATTGTAGTAGAATTACGATAGGATCGTGTAATAGTGTTACAACCAGGAACACTACAGACCGTTATATCATCGTTATGTAAAGCAGGATTGTAGTAGAATTACGATAGGATCGTGTAATAGTGTTACAACCAGGAACACTACAGACCGTTATATCATCGTTATGTAAAGCAGGATTGTAGTAGAATTACGATAGGATCGTGTAATAGTGTTACAACCAGGAACACTACAGACCGTTATATCATCGTTATGTAAAGCAGGATTGTAGTAGAATTACGATAGGATCGTGTAATAGTGTTACAACCAGGAACACTACAGACCGTTATATCATCGTTATGTAAAGCAGGATTGTAGTAGAATTACGATAGGATCGTGTAATAGTGTTACAACCAGGAACACTACAGACCGTTATATCATCGTTATGTAAAGCAGGATTGTAGTAGAATTACGATAGGATCGTGTAATAGTGTTACAACCAGGAACACTACAGACCGTTATATCATCGTTATGTAAAGCAGGATTGTAGTAGAATTACGATAGGATCGTGTAATAGTGTTACAACCAGGAACACTACAGACCGTTATATCATCGTTATGTAAAGCAGGATTGTAGTAGAATTACGATAGGATCGTGTAATAGTGTTACAACCAGGAACACTACAGACCGTTATATCATCGTTATGTAAAGCAGGATTGTAGTAGAATTACGATAGGATCGTGTAATAGTGTTACAACCAGGAACACTACAGACCGTTATATCATCGTAATGTAAAGCCGGATTGTAGTAGAATTACGATAGGATCGTGTAATAGTGTTACAACCAGGAACACTACAGACCGGTATATCATCGTTATGTAAAGCCGGATTGTAGTAGAATTACGATAGGATCGTGTAACAGTGTTACAACCAGGAACACTACAGACCGTTATATCATCGTAATGTAAAGCAGGATTGTAGTAGAATTACGATAGGATCGTGTAATAGTGTTACAACTAGGAACACTACAGACCGTTATATCATCGTTATGTAAAGCAGGATTGTAGTAGAATTACGATAGGATCGTGAAATAAACATGGCATTTCTGTTATTTTACTTTTGAATAACTTCAAAAAAAACTTCAAAGTATTCGTTTGGCAGTTTGTAGCGTCCTTTAAACAATAATAGTTTTTAATTCATCAAAATATATTATTATCACCGATTAACTCTTTGTATTAATATCATCTACTGGTGACAGTATTTACATATGTATTGTTCGTGATACAAGTAGAAATCCCAGCCTACGACATATTGGTAAAACCTTTTGTCAATATGCAGTAAATTCAAATTAATTAGCATAAACACACTGCATGCTAAGTCACCTTGAACGCCTTAATATCTCCGTGCCCTTGATTTTACAGATCAGTTGGTTATGCTAAATACAGATTTACGTGTTTCTGAACAGCAGAACATTTAAATACCAACATCACAGGCAAAGGATAATCAGACACTATACATCTATCAAGTCTGAAGGAAAAACCACAGAGCCAAAGCACAAGGATAGGTTATACCACAATGTCATCACAGGAAGATAAAGATATACCACAGCGTCATCACAGGAAGATAAAGATATACCACAATGTCATCACAGGAAGATAAAAATATACCACAGCGTCATCACCGGAAGATAAAGATATACCACAATGTCATCACAGGAAGATAAAGATATACCACAGCGTCATCACAGGAAGATAAAGATATACCACAGCGTCATCACAGGAAGATAAAGATATACCACAGCGTCATCACAGATGATAAAGATATACCACAGCGTCATCACAGGAAGATAAAGATATACCACAATGTCATCACAGGAAGATAAAAATATACCACAGCGTCATCACAGGAAGATAAAGATATACCACAGCGTCATCACAGGAAGTAAAATTATAGTAGACTAATATGTCTCATTATGACATCAAGCTTTGCAATGTCATGTTCCATTGTGACGTCATAGTTTATGGCAATTGTTTTCCCTATCGGAAACAGGACTTATATAATCCCAAGAAAAACATGGTTTTCTAGATATCAAATCTGAGCCTTGAGGGAGTACAACGTCAACACAAACGATGTTGATTATCGTGTTTATCTACACAAACTCACGATGTTGATTATCGTGTTTATCTACACAAAGGAGTACAACGTCAACACAAACGATGTTGATTAACGTGTTTATCTACACAATCTCACGATGTTGATTATCGTGTTTATCTATACAAACTCCCGATGTTGATATCGGGGTTATCTGCACAAACTCCCGATGTTGATATCGTGTTTATCTCCACAAACTCACGATGTTGATTATCGGGTTTATCTACACAAACTCACGATTGTTATTATCGTGTTTATCTATACAAACTCCCGATGTTGATATCGGGGTTATCTGCACAAACTCCCGATGTTTATTATCGTGGTTATCTACACAAACTCACGATTTTGAGTATCGTGTTTATATACACAAACTCACGATGTTGATTATCGGGTTTATCTACACAAACTCCCGATGTTGATATCGTGTTTATCTCCACAAACTCCCGATGTTGATATCGGGGTTATCTGCACAAACTCCCGATGTTGATATCGTGTTTATCTACCCAAACTCACGATGTTTATTATCGTGGTTATCTACACAAACTCACGATTGTTATTATCGTGTTTATCTACATAATCTCACGATGTTGATATCGCGTCTATCTACACAAACTCCCAATGTTGACTATCGTGTTTATCTACAAAAACTCACGATGTTTATAATCGTGTTTATCTACACAAACTCACGATGTTGATTATCGGGTTTATCTACACAAACTCCCGATGTTTATTATCGTGGTTATCTACACAAACTCACGATTGTTATTATCGTGTTTATCTATACAAACTCCCGATGTTGATTAACGTGTTTATCTACACAAAATCCCGATGTTGATTATCGTGTTTATCTATACAAACTCCCGATGTTGATTATCGTGTTTATCTATACAAACTCCCGATGTTGATTAACGTGTTTATCTACACAAACGCACGATGTTTATTATCGTGGTTATCTACACAAACTCACGATTTTTATTATCGTGTTTATCTATACAAACTCCCGATGTTGATATCGTGTTTATCTCCACAAACTCACGATGTTTATTATCGTGTTTATCTATACAAACTCCCGATGTTGATTATCGTGTTTATCTACCTCCCATTGGTTAATTGTCAAATTGTAAAGGACACTCGGTTAAGGTCGTGTCGTTATACAGTTGAACAATTTTCCAATTCGAGTAAAATAAACATGATAACCAACCACCACTCGTTTGGGAACCTTAATGTTCTCTGTACAATTAATGTCACACTTCTAGCTTCTTAGATATATAAAAAAAACAAATCTAAATATTTTCTTGTTCTACCTCTCAACAACGATAACTTGATAATTTGCCGATATTATCACATTTGATAGTCCTCTGCAGTTTCGCGGAGAGAATAGTCCTGCTGTGTACCCCATCATATCTAAGAAACGCCTAAATCGGGGTCACTGTAGCATCAGGTTTTTTCTGTTTCTTTGAAGATACCAGAATTGATCTGCCACGACCTTTGTAACACTTAGGAAGTATTTATTTCTAGTCTCTCATTTCGATTGCTTTCCCCCACTAGACACCCGATTTCTGGTTTCTCCCCACTAGACACCCGATTGCTGGTTTCCCCTTCTAGACACCCGATTGCTGGTTTCCCCAATTAGACACCCGATTGTTGGTTTCCCCTACTAGACACCCGATTGCTGGTTTCCCCCACTAGACACCCGATTGCTGGTTTCCCCTACTAGACACCCGATTGCTGGTTTCTCCCCACGAGACACACGATTGCTGGTATCCCCCACTAGACACCCGATTGCTGGTTTCCCCAATTAGACACCCGATTGTTGGTTTCCCCTACCAGACACCCGATTGCTGGTTTCCCCCGCTAGACACCCGATTGCTGGTTTCCCCAACTAGACACCCGATTGCTGGTTTCTCCCCCCTAGACCCCCGATTGCTGGTTTCCCCTACTAGACCCCCGATTGCTGGTTTCCCCTACTAGACCCCCGATTGCTGGTTTCCCCCCCCTAGACCCCCGATTGCTGGTTTCCCCTCCTAGACACCCGATTGCTGGTTTCTCCCAATAGACACCCGATTGCTGGTTTCTCCCACTAGACACCCGATTGCTGGTTCCCCCCCCTAGACACCCGTTTGCTGGTTTCCCCCACTAGACCCCCGATTGCTGGTTTCCCCCATTAGACCCCCGATTGCTGGTATCCCCTACTAGACCCCCGATTGCTGGTTTCCCCCCCCAGACACCCGATTGCTGGTTTCTCCCAATAGACACCCGATTGCTGGTTTCTCCCCACGAAACACACGATTGCTGGTATCCCCCACTCGACACCCGATTGCTGGTTTCCCCCATTAGACCCCCGATTGCTGGTATCCCCTACTAGACCCCCGATTGCTGGTTTCCCCTACTAGACACCCGCTTGCTGGTTTCTCCCCACTAGACACCCGATTGTTGGTTTCCCCTACCAGACACCCGATTGCTGGTTTCCCCCACTAGCCACCCGATTGCTGGTTTCCCCCACTCGACACCCGATTGCTGGTTTCCCCCCACTAGACACCCGATTGTTGGTTTCCCCCCCTAGACACCCGCTTGCTGGTTTCTCCCCACTAGACACCCCATTTCTGGTTTCTTCCCCGATTGACACCCAATTGCTGGTTTCCCCCACTAGACCCCCGATTGCTGGTTTCCCCCCCCAGACACCCGATTGCTGGTTTCTCCCCCCTAGACACCCGATTGCTGGTTTCTCCCCCCTAGACACACGATTGCTGGTATCCCCCCCTAGACACCCGATTGCTGGTTTCCCCTTCTAGACTCCCGATTGCTGGTTTCCCCCACTAGCCACCCGATTGTTGGTTTCCCCCACTAGACACCCGATTCCTGGTTTCCCCCACTAGACACCCGATTGTTGGTTTCCCCTACCAGACACCCGATTGCTGGTTTCCCCCGCTAGACACCCGATTGCTGGTTTCCCCTTCTAGACACCCGATTGCTGGTTTCCCCAATTAGACACCCGATTGTTGGTTTCCCCTTCTACACACCCGATTGCTGGTTTCCCCAATTAGACACCCGATTGTTGGTTTCCCCCACTAGCCACCCGATTGTTGGTTTCCCCCACTATACACCCGATTGCTGGTTTCTCCCACTAGACACCCGATTGCTGGTTTCTCCCAATAGACACCCGATTGCTGGTTTCTCCCCCCTAGACACCCGATTGCTGGTTTCTCCCCCCTAGACCCCCGATTGCTGGTTTCCCCTCCTAGACACCCGATTGCTGGTTTCCCACACTAGACACCCGATTGCTGGTTTCTCCCCCCTAGACCCCCGATTGCTGGTTTCCCCCCCCAGACACCCGATTGCTGGTTTCTCCCCCCTAGACCCCCGATTGCTGGTTTCCCCCCCCAGACACCCGATTGCTGGTTTCTCCCACTAGACACCCGACTGCTGGTTTCCCCCACTAGACACCCGATTGTTGGTTTCCCCTTCTACACACCCGATTGCTGGTTTCCCCAATTAGACACCCGATTGTTGGTATCCCCTACTAGACACCCGATTGCTGGTTTCCCCCGCTAGACACCCGATTGCTGGTTTCCCCCGCTAGACACCCGATTGCTGGTTTCCCCCCACGAGACACACGATTGCTGGTATCCCCCACTCGACACCCGATTGCTGGTTTCCCCCCCCTAGACCCCCGATTGCTGGTTTCCCCCCCCAGACACCCGATTGCTGGTTTCTCCCCCCTAGACACCCGATTGCTGGTTCCCCCCACTAGACACCCGATTGTTGGTTTCTCCCCACTAGACACCCGATTGCTGGGTTCTCCCCACTAGACACCCGATTGCTGGGTTCTCCCCACTAGACACCCGATTGCTGGGTTCTCCCCACGAGACACACGATTGCTGGTATCCCCCACTCGACACCCGATTGCTGGTTTCCCCCCCCTAGACCCCCGATTGCTGGTTTCCCCTCCTAGACACCCGATTGCTGGTTTCCCCTTCTAGACACCCGATTGCTGGTTTCCCCTTCTAGACACCCGATTGCTGGTTTCCCCAATTAGACACCCGATTGTTGGTTTCCCCCACTAGCCACCCGATTGTTGGTTTCCCCCACTAGACACCCGATTCCTGGTTTCCCCCACTAGACACCCTATTGCTGGTTTCTCCCCACTAGACACCCGATTTCTGGTTTCTCCCCACTAGACACCCGATTTCTGGTTTCTCCCCACTAGACACCCGATTTCTGGTTTCTCCCCACTAGACACCCGATTGTTGGTTTCCCCTTCTACACACCCGATTGCTGGTTTCCCCAATTAGACACCCGATTGTTGGTTTCCCCTTCTACACACCCGATTGCTGGTTTCCCCAATTAGACACCCGATTGTTGGTATCCCCTACTAGACACCCGATTGCTGGGTTCTCCCCACGAGACACACGATTGCTGGTATCCCCCCCTAGACACCCGATTGCTGGTTCCCCCCCCTAGACACCCGTTTGCTGGTTTCCCCCACTAGACACCCGATTGCTGGTTCCCCCACTTGACACCCGATTGCTTGTTTCCCCCACTTGACACCCGATTGCTGGGTTCCCCCACTTGGCACCCGATTCCATAGCTTAGCTGTTACTAGACGTTTAACTCAACACAAACAAGAATACATGGAGCAAATATGGACATCTGACAAAGCACAAGACAACAGAAGAGTAACGTCACGTTTGTTTAGCAACGGATTAAATCACTGCTATAAATATATAAATTTTATATATTTATATTTTACGACAATTATGAAACAAGTTATTTCAACTTATATTAATCACTCTTGTTGGCCCGGAAGTTAGCGCGCGGGGTCCTAATGTGGAGGAAACCGGAGTACCCGGGGGAACCCCACGTGTTTGAACAGGTGACCCCATACCTTTTAACGTCCGATCGGGGAATCGAACCCCGGCCGCCTTTGTGAAAGGCAAGTGCACTATTCACTGCGCCACCCGGCCACCCATCCCTGCTATATCGTATGTATATTGTACATCAGACAACTATTTGTCGTTGGTTTTTAACTGTGAGCGCCTGCAGGTCAGTTTACTCCTATACCGTTATAGCAAAACGTTAGGAGAGACAATCGGACATCACAGTGACGCGCTACCTGACAGATTAATGACCTGTAAAAGTACATCACCCACCCTTGTCTACCCTAAAATGATAAAATCATAAAAGTCTCAATTTTAGATTTGTTGTCAAATATTAAACGTTACATTAAATTTTCGTGTTATTTATGATATGCGAACAATGTTTTGCTTTATCTTTTTATAAAAATCTTTGAAAGATGCTATATTCTATTGCGTTTCAAGTCTTCCTTATATTCGGCAAATGCGGAAATTCCAAAATGCAGTTCAATAGTGATAGTTATGTGTATTTCTCAAAAAGTATTTCTGTGCTTTTAAGATACGCAATGTTGTTCCAGTTTATAAAACACAGCCATAAAATTTTGAAAAATGAAACATTTATTTACAGAATGGGTACATTAGAAGCTGATTGTACGGCAGTGTTTGTCAGACCGAGTAGGCGGTAAAATGAATAATGGGACATCAAAGCAAGCTGCTAGTAAGCGAGGCGGTAAATTAATGTTTTATGAGTTTTTGTACATTACTACATTGAAAACCTTTGTTACGTAAGCTGACGACGGATATACAATTATTTTACTGACCCGATTTTATCATTTATTGAGTTCTATATTTAAAACTTTTGCACCTCTAGTCAAAAGATTTAACGTGACATAACAAGGGCGCTTTGTGAACATTAAACTACAATTATTACACTTTTTCATTTGGCTTGTCCATGCTTCAATTAATTTTATCTCTATAAAACGTCTATATATAATGTCTTTATTAACCGCTTGTCATTATGAACTTCCTCTTACATCACTGAGCATACAGATGTGATAGTGGGTAACCTGCCCGACCACGTGGTTTTCTCCGGGTAACCGGTTTCCGCCGACAGTAAGACACCCCGCGCGCTTACATCTGGGCCAACAACTGGGCCAACAAGAGTGATAAATATAAGTTGAAATATTTTGTTTCATAACTGTTGTAAAATAAATTAAGGTTTTTATAAATTGTTTAATTATTTCGTACATAAAAAGAATCGCGCATCAGCATAACAGTAAAATTGGCTGGTTTTCAGTCAGATGTGGGGCGTTGTTTGTAATTTTAAAGGACAAGTACACGTATTATATATAAGCCTATAGTGATTGGTCAGTTTTCAGCTGAAATCATTCAAATGTCTAGCAGCGTGCCCTCTATTTTACCACTTTATATATTCTAGGGGTGCTGAGAACGTAAGTGAGAGTAACCCCTTGACTTTTCGAGGATGTCACTCTCCATACAGCATTGCAGGACTATATATGGCTATTAATTGTCCCCGACTCCCTTCACATACCCAGTGCTTCCTTCACCCAATCCGTACAGAAATGCCCCTACCAGCTTTGTTCAACAGTGATAGTAACCTAGGACCAGTTTTCCAAGAATGGAACAGTACTTAAATGTTTTAATCAGCAGAGCGTGTGTCCTTGATTAGCATACCCAATATCCAAGAATGATTGATATAAGTATTTATAACTTGTTTCTTAATTGTTAAAGAATAAATGAAGCTCAGCTTTTATTTGTCCATGTAACAGCTTCATCGAAACAAATTAAGCATACCCACAACAATAATACCACAACAATATTACACTACTGAAAGGGTCCATTCCTCTGTCCGGCACTGTCCGGCACGGTACCGATCCAGTTTGGTAGTTAACGCTGACACGGCCAGCGTGTGCTAGCCACTTGACTGGGTATTAGTTATGTTTGGTTAAGTGTGGGATGACCAGGGGCGGTCACAATATGTGTTTACATATGGCCGATTGGTCTTCGTTACCACATACTTGTGGGCGACTTCCCTCCTTTAAAGGTCTGGCATGTCAGGGTAATTTCCAAATAATCTAAAAAGTAAAACTTTTTTTGCATCTTTTCAAGTTTTTTGTTTGTTTGTTTTGTTGACGAGCGGGACATCATCGTTCACCTTGCATCAGCTGTTCACTTTTGAAAAAGTCCTTCATTAAATATTCTTAAAGTTAAGAAGAGTGAATTGTATCAGTCTATTTCATATCGACGAAGTTGAGCTAGCTTTAAATAAAACCGTTCTAAATGTCATGAAGACCGAAGACATGGATCGGTGTGCCCATAATAAACAAATATAACCCTATAAATTGATTTAAGTTTGATAATTGACAAAACCACTTCAGATCCCCAATCTACCTATCTGTGCAACAACTAAATAAGCGACGTTTTGTATTTATAGGAACCACAGTCACGTTAAACTTAGATAACAAGTCAATGTGACACAAACCGATGCTCAGCAATGCGAAGTTTGTACAAATCCACGCTGAGATAATGACACATCCATCCATAGTCAGTATCTGTTGTTACGGTTTACCACAGGTATTGTAGAGAACGCCATTTAGTGAGAGCAGAATGACAACATTGATTCGGGGATCAGTCTGGCCATTCACTGCCATTGAATGGGTCCGTCAACACACTTCAGACCGACCCAGTGTTTTACTGTGGGAGAGGGGCCCACAAGAGCCGTGACTGGGGCGTGGCTCGGATGGCCTTTACAAACAGAAGGACAGAGGGCTATTTATACAGTGACAGTGAGCGACGCCAATCACTGTTGATACGTCAGAATTCAAAATCACATTTTCAAAATTACATGTTCATATAAAGATTAATTTATAGCTCGGACATAAAGATACATGTATGAACCGATTTGTAACAAAACAGCATTTGTGTATTTCAGGTAAGTGTTTGTTGAAGAACTCGAGTTGAGTTCCAGTCGCACCATCTCGGTAAATTCCGATAGACATCGGGGATCGGTTCTGGTGCTTGCGGATTTTGTGGAGATGCTTCGATCTATAGAAGAGGGATAACCCTTGACTTCAGCCAGGGACAAGATACATTTATTATACATACTCCGGGTTCATAATTTATCGTATATATAATGAGGGCCATGTTGTTTATATTCATTAAAATACATCTGTTACTAAGTAATGCACCAGATAGGTGACGTCCCGAGGGGTCAGCTTCTTTACATGTAAACAGTAACACACAGAAACCCACTAACGTCAATATATAGCATCATATACCATCGCTGTATATTTTAAACTTTCCCCATGTTAATTATTTAAATATATCAAAACAATCTAAAGCAGAGGCGTAACATTACGGTCTAATTGCGTGATAATATGTATATTTCTTGTAAGAAAGCTGACAATGCTTTCATACTTACAGCTTCGAGATTTTCTCACACTTACATGTGAACGATTGCAATTAACCACTCTCCATTTTTTTAAATAATCTTTGAATCATATAATTTTAAATATGTATAACTGAATGGTATCTTGTAAGAGTTTTAACATGTCGTTAAAATCGTTATCTTTGTAACGTTTTGTAACCACTCAGCAGCACCCGTCCGTCAGTAGAGCGGGAGATACCCGCCTGACGTTTACACCCCGCCAGTAACAAAGGACCACACTACCATGATATTTAGCTGTTTCAGAAGTTAAATCACCATTTACTGGAAATTTATGATATGAAACACATATTAAATAGACATGTTCATTATTAAAATACAATAAAGCATATAGGTTATACATTTACATTGCGATTACATCATACCTTACACGGGTAGTTAGCACGTGCGCTTCGTGTCTTTTTGAACCATTAACCTTGCATGTTGATCATTTGGCCCGATACATAACACTGTACTGAACAGACCCACTTAACCCCTCAGTGCTAATTTACATCCTTGATCACTATTACATCGTAAAAAATATTTTTTACTTCAAAAGTGAAGTTTTGATACATTGTACTTGTGACATCATAATTATAAAACAGTCTCGTTTTGGTCGTCCTGATAAAAACAACAATATAAATGTACACACGTAAGCCAATGTACACAAGTGTTAGCGTTATACTGGCGGGATCCCTTGGAACACCTCGGTAGCTGATAGGTTTGAGTATATATCTATTTACCACACAGAGAGGTTCCGATTAGATATTTACTTATATTTGTACACTCCTATATTTATGACAAGCTAACACTTTAAATGTATGTAAAACTTTGAGAGGTCAGAGGTTTGATCACATCTAAAATACCGAGAGGTCACGAGTACGAGACATATACCTCCACAACTGGCAGGGTCCCCGAGAACTTGAAGAGCCACTTGAGGAAAGGTATATGATCATTGATAAGTGATAAATAACGGCTTCCCTATCTCAACATGGGCGGGAGATTATGGGAAACTGTAAAACGATTAGAGCCAGTGGCCCGGAGATCTGCCCTTAAAGATATCGCTGACAGGTTTATTGTGAAGGATAACAGGATGATATACTGTGATAGGTACCCGGCACATCGACACAGACCGTGTCGAACCCGACTCGGGCCGTGCTGAACTCGACACAGGCCGTGCTGAACTCGACACAGGCCGTGTTAACTCCGACACAGGCCGTGCTGAACTCGACACATGTAGTGAAAATCCGACAGAGACCGTGCTGAACTCGACACATGCTGTGCAAATCCGACAGAGACCGTGCTAAACCCGACCCAGGACACGCTTAACCCGACACAGGCCGTGCTGAGCTCGACACAGGCTGTACTACACAGGCCGTGTTAACTGCTGAACCCGACACAGACCGTACTGAACCCGACACAGGCCGTGCTGAACTCGACACAGGCCGTACTGAACCCAACATAGGGCGTGCAGAACCCGACACATGCCGTGCTTAATCCGAAACAGGCCGTGCTGAACTCGACACATGCTGTGCAAATCCGACACAGGCAGTGCTGAACCCGACACATGCCTCGCTGAACTCGATACAGGCTATGCTGATCTCGACACATGCCTCGCTGAACTCGACACAGGCCGTGCTGAACTCGACACAGACCATGCTGAACCAGACACAGACCGTGCTGAACCCGACACAAGCTGTGCTGAACACGACACAGATCGTGCTCAACCCGACACAGATCGTGCTGAACCCGACACAGACCGTGCTGAACTAGACACAGGCCGTGCTGACTTAAACGCATTTTTTTTATATTTTCTGCTACATATTTTTGTTATTGGCAAAGTTGTGCTTATGCCTCTGAATGCGTGTACGTATAATTATATTGTCTTTGTGACTTATTTACAAAAAGTAAGTCGTGTTTGTAGTCTGTGTGTATAAGTAAGTCGTGTGTGGAGACTGTTTGTATAAGTAAGTCGTGTGTGTAGTCTGTGTGTATAAGTAAGTCGTGTTTGTAGTCTGTTTGTATAAGTAAGTCGTGTTTGTAGTCTGTGTGTATAAGTAAGTCGTGTTTGTAGTCTGTGTGTATAAGTAAGTCGTGTTTGTAGTCTGTGTGTATAAGTAAGTCGTGTTTGTAGTCTGTGTGTATAAGTAAGTCGTGTTTGTAGTCTGTGTGTATAAGTAAGTCGTGTTTGTAGTCTGTGTGTATAAGTAAGTCGTGTTTGTAGTCTGTGTGTATAAGTAAGTCGTTTGTGTTGTCTGTGTGTAAAAGTAAGTCGTGTGTGTAGTCTGTGTGTATAAGTAAGTCGTGTTTGTAGTCTGTGTGTATAAGTAAGTCGTGTTTGTAGTCTGTGTGTATAAGTAAGTCGTGTTTGTAGTCTGTGTGTATAAGTAAGTCGTGTTTGTAGTCTGTGTGTATAAGTAAGTCGTGTTTGTAGTCTGTGTGTATAAGTAAGTCGTGTTTGTAGTCTGTGTGTATAAGTAAGTCGTGTTTGTAGTCTGTGTGTATAAGTAAGTCGTGTTTGTAGTCTGTGTGTATAAGTAAGTCGTGTTTGTAGTCTGTGTGTATAAGTAAGTCGTGTTTGTAGTCTGTGTGTATAAGTAAGTCGTGTTTGTAGTCTGTGTGTATAAGTAAGTCGTGTTTGTAGTCTGTGTGTATAAGTAAGTCGTGTTTGTAGTCTGTGTGTATAAGTAAGTCGTGTTTGTAGTCTGTGTGTATAAGTAAGTCGTGTTTGTAGTCTGTGTGTATAAGTAAGTCGTGTTTGTAGTCTGTGTGTATAAGTAAGTCGTGTTTGTAGTCTGTGTGTATAAGTAAGTCGTGTTTGTAGTCTGTGTGTATAAGTAAGTCGTGTTTGTAGTCTGTGTGTATAAGTAAGTCGTGTTTGTAGTCTGTGTGTATAAGTAAGTCGTGTTTGTAGTCTGTGTGTATAAGTAAGTCGTGTTTGTAGTCTGTGTGTATAAGTAAGTCGTGTTTGTAGTCTGTGTGTATAAGTAAGTCGTGTTTGTAGTCTGTGTGTATAAGTAAGTCGTGTTTGTAGTCTGTGTGTATAAGTAAGTCGTGTGTGTAGTCTGTGTGTATACTTAAGTCGTGTTTGTAGTCTGTGTGTATAAGTAAGTCGTGTTTGTAGTCTGTGTGTATAAGTAAGTCGTGTTTGTAGTCTGTGTGTATAAGTAAGTCGTGTTTGTAGTCTGTGTGTATAAGTAAGTCGTGTTTGTAGTCTGTGTGTATAAGTAAGTCGTGTTTGTAGTCTGTGTGTATAAGTAAGTCGTGTTTGTAGTCTGTGTGTATAAGTAAGTCGTGTTTGTAGTCTGTGTGTATAAGTAAGTCGTGTTTGTAGTCTGTGTGTATAAGTAAGTCGTGTTTGTAGTCTGTGTGTATAAGTAAGTCGTGTTTGTAGTCTGTGTGTATAAGTAAGTCGTGTTTGTAGTCTGTGTGTATAAGTAAGTCGTGTTTGTAGTCTGTGTGTATAAGTAAGTCGTGTTTGTAGTCTGTGTGTATAAGTAAGTCGTGTTTGTAGTCTGTGTGTATAAGTAAGTCGTGTTTGTAGTCTGTGTGTATAAGTAAGTCGTGTTTGTAGTCTGTGTGTATAAGTAAGTCGTGTTTGTAGTCTGTGTGTATAAGTAAGTCGTGTTTGTAGTCTGTGTGTATAAGTAAGTCGTGTTTGTAGTCTGTGTGTATGATTAAGTCGTGTTTGTAGTCTGTGTGTATAAGTAAGTCGTGTTTGTAGTCTGTTTGTATAAGTAAGACATGTTTGTAGTCTGTGTGTATAAGTAAGTCATGTTTGTAGTCTGTTTGTATAAGTAAGTCGTGTTTGTAGTCTGTTTGTATAAGTAAGTTAAATTTCAATCTTGGTTGGAACAAATTTTAACTATTCAATTTTCAAATTGATATTTTAACAATGCGTGCTTTCATTATGAAAATGTGATCAATCAGAATTCTAGGGCATACATGCTTGTGTTTATTTATCCCCTTTTATCCCCGTAATCAGCAAATAATATACCATCCAACTTTGTCATGATAACTTATAATTACACACCGACCACTATTGTCTACAATAAGACACCAAGCCTTCTGTTTATCATAGCCGATATACTATGTTCTGTCCACACATTAACTATAATTGATAATTGCCCAGATTTTCACATATTTTTCTTAACGGATGAATACAGTTTTGTTTGTACTGTTTTCATCACAAGGATATAAACAGGTAAACGAAGACGCAGTCACAATAGTGTCATATCTGTCTAATTACTATTATTGCTAGGGCAAGTCAAACCGGAAAATGGCAATTATAAAATCTGAAGTGAACGATTAATGTTGAAGGTTAAGTGTATAATATTGACAGCACTGAATAAACCCTGTCAGTAGGTAGGGTTCGGTTGTGCTTGAGAATCTGCTGTTATTGTTAGCAAGGTCACAAGCTTCGGTCTGGCCGTCATCGATTTCCGTTCTATTTGATCTAATCCTGAGTTCATATGTCTGTGTTTTTTTTAATTTTAGATGTGAATTGGGTTACTTCCTGGTATCACATGACTTTCAATAGAACTGGTGGTCTCAACATGTGGTTGATGTTTATGGGAAACCCGATTAAATATTCAAAATTAGCGCCAATGACCTTAGCTCACTGTGTGTTAACGACACCGGATATACTGCTAGGCAGGCGGTGATCACACGAAGTGGGCTTCTGTTGAGTTTGTTTTGATATTTTCCTTACTTCAGAGGCTTGTATATTCTTGAGGATTTTTGGATCAATTCCTCACTTTTCAGCAATTGCTTAAACTACAGAGAACATTCCTATACGGGTTAATATTTCTTCCAGACTCACGAGTGATACTTATCGCGTGTCTGAATTAATATTTTGCAGTGGGTTTTTTCGAACGAGTTTCACTACCTATAACTGATTATTATGTATATGCATTACATACATTTATCGTATTTTCGAACTCGTTGTAAATTATTAGAAATATGCTGACATAATTTCATAGCACTGTACGGCGACTTGCAATTTCCATGATGCCGTACAGTAATCTAAAAACAAACATTCAAGTTGCCGTACAGTTCGACGAAATATTTTTGACGATATTTCATTTAATACAATGCTTTCACTGTCACAATGAATGTGTGTAATGAAGATACATATTTGTTTAGTTGTAGGCAGTAAAATATGTGAATGGAGGTACTACAAATGTTGATTCAAATTTTCGCCGATACTAGATGACGTGTTTGTAAGTCTGGAAGAAATATTGACCCATATATGAACGTTTTCTATGGTTTAAGTAAATGCTGAAAATGTGAGGTATCGACCTCAGCCAAAGGCTATAATTGAATAATAAACATATGTAAGATATCCAGAGATATCAAACATCCAGAGATATCAGACATCAGACATCCAGAGATATCACACATTCAGAGATATCAGACATTCAAACATTCAGAGATATCAAACATTCAGAGATATCAGACATCAGACATCCAGATATATCAGACATTCAGAGATATCAGACATTCAAACATTCAGAGATATCGAACATTCAGAGATATCAGACATTCAAACATTCAGAGATATCAAACATCCAGAGATATCAGACATCCAGAGATATCAAATATCCAGAGATATCAGACATCCAGAGATACCAAACATTCAGAGATATCAGACATCCAGAGATATCAGACATCCAGAGATATCAGACATCCAGAGATACCAAACATTCAGAGAAATCAAACATTCAAACATTCAGAGATATCAAACATTCAGAGATATCAGACATTCAGACATTCAGAGATATCAAACATTCAGAGATATCAGACATTCAGACATCCAGAGATATCAAACATTCAGAGATATCAGACATTCAAACATTCAGAGATATCAAACATCCAGAGATATCAGACATCCAGAGATATCAAATATCCAGAGATATCAGACATCCAGAGATATCAAACATTCAGAGATATCAAACATTCTGGTACAACAATAATCCGGACTCTATGGTACTACAATAATCCGGACACTATGGTACTACAATAATACGGACACAATGGTACTACAATAATCCGGACGCTATGGTAGTACAATAATCCGGACACTATGGTACTACAATAATCCGGACACAATGGTACTACAATAATTTGGACACTATGGTACTACAATAATCCGGACACTATGGTACTACAATAATCCGGACACAATGGTACTACATTAATCCGGACACTAAGGTACTACAATAATCCGGTAACTATGGTACTACAATAATCCGGACACTAAGGTACTACAATAATCCGGTAACTATGGTACTACAATAATCCGGACACTAAGATACTACAATAATCCGGACACTATGGTACTACAATAATCCGGACACTATGTTACTACAATAATCCCTTACACATCGCATAGTCCGAGCACTGAGTTGCCTTTGCTTTTTCATGATTTCAATGACAGTTTTTATGACAACACTATACCGAGTGGACGTATCGGTGTATCGTAGCCTGTCGTGTGCGCCAGATAACGTAGCACATGGTACTTATAACTGATCCACTTTTTTACTTGGTTATCTCTGCCTGTATCAGCGAAGGAGCTCATCTGTGAAATAAGGCACATTTAAATTCAAAATTTGAAGGAATTAATTTGAATTTATGTAAAGGTTTGATCATTTAGAGCCCGCCAAACCGATTAATAAACGACAGACATTGCTTTAACCAACCTCAGAACTATGTCGCTAAAATCGGTTTGGTTTGGTTTGTTTGTGTTTTACGTCCTTTTAACAGCTATGGCCATTTAAGGACGAGTCAGGTTTTGGTGGTGGAGGAAAGCCGGAGTTCCCGGAGAAAAACCACCGACCTACGGTCAGTACCTGGCGACTGCCCCACGTAGGCCTTGAACCCGCGACCCAGTGGTGGAGGGCTGGTGGTAGCAGAATGGCAGACGTCTTAACCACTTGGCCACCGCGGCCCCCTTATCCCTTAAATGCCCTGTCCTTGTAAGACACCTTATTCAGTCAAAACCTTCAAATATATATTCATCAAGCTACACGTACAAACGTACATACCTTCAGGCTACTGTCCCTTCAAATTACCTCCCTGGAAGAATTCGTCCCTTCACACATTTACATCACATAAAACTATTATCCTTCCAGTAACCGTCACCACCAACATCTGAATCCTTCAGTAGTGCATTATCGAAGACGTATCACACGGGGCAAGTGATAGATAGAAATTTAAAATTCTAATTTAATTTTCAGTCAATTTTATTTTTCTTTACTCCTTGCTGTAATGTCCCTTCCCTTTAATACCCAGATCAGCCCATCAGGTAATTGATTACGAGCACGACACGAGGGAACATATCAAAAGTTGATTTTAAAGATATGGAAGTACACGAAACAGTCGGAAACCGACACATAGGTAATGGGTTGTGTCTGTAGATTTACTCAAGTCCTTTTGTAAACATATTATCACAGAACTGCTATAACCACATATGCATTGGTATTTTCTACGATACTGAGACGGTTTCTATATGCGTCTGTATAAATACGAATTGTCAGAAATGTATCTAGGTTTATAAACGTAATGGCACAGTTTCCTGAACAGTTCATTACTTGTAAATATGAGAACGAGGCTGGTAGTACAAGGATAATTACGTCACTTCATCAGCTCATGATAATTTCTATTAAAATATTATAAAGTATTTCACTGTAGATACAAACTTCGTCCTTACACAACGATTTCGACAGAACCACGAAAATGTTGAACCTAAGATGCAATCAATTGGAATTCTGTTCGGAGGATACCACTGGCTTTATGACAAAGAAAAGTTTTGCATAACAAAATGACATTTCAATGGGAACGTAAGCACAATGGAGACAATACCCTGCTCGTTGTTAGATATATTCAGATACACACGGTAAAGTAATATTTTCTCTAACGTTAATGCAGGGAAGGTATTGTTAGCGAGCCGAGGACATTGTCCCTGTGGTAATATAGAACAGGGTACTGTTCGCGTGTTCGAAAAATGACCACAGTTTTAAAACGATCACATTCATCACCACGACATTTTCTTATCGTGAGCCGAGTTCCCTTTCTTGACCGTAACATCCCTACTTTCTAGCTTACGGCGTTTACATTTTGCAGTTGATTTTCAAGAGCTCGCAACACAGGGTTTCAAGAGATGCATGTTGAGCACAGGGTTTACAGAGATGCATGCTGATCACAGGGTTTACAGAGATGCATGTTGATCACAGGGTTTACAGAGATGCATGTTGATCACAGGGTTTACAGAGATGCATGTTGATCACAGGGTTTACAGAGATGCATGTTGATCACAGGGTTTACAGAGATGCATGTTGATCACAGGGTTTACAGAGATGCATGTTGATCACAGGGTTTACAGAGATGCATGTTGATCACAGGGTTTACAGAGATGCATGTTGATCACAGGGTTTACAGAGATGCATGTTGATCACAGGGTTTACAGAGATGCATGTTGATCACAGGGTTTACAGAGATGCATGTTGATCACAGGGTTTACAGAGATGCCTGTTGATCACAGGGTTTACAGAGATGCATGTTGATCACAGGGTTTACAGAGATGCCTGTTGATCACAGGGTTTACAGAGATGCATGTTGATCACAGGGTTTACAGAGATGCCTGTTGATCACAGGGTTTACAGAGATGCATGTTGATCACAGGGTTTACAGAGATGCCTGTTGATCACAGGGTTTACAGAGATGCATGTTGATCACAGGGTTTACAGAGATGCCTGTTGATCACAGGGTTTACAGAGATGCATGTTGATCACAGGGTTTACAGAGATGCCTGTTGATCACAGGGTTTACAGAGATGCATGTTGATCACAGGGTTTACAGAGATGCCTGTTGATCACAGTGTTTACAGAGATGCATGTTGATCACAGGGTTTACAGAGATGCCTGTTGATCACAGGGTTTACAGAGATGCAGGTTGATTAAAACTACCCCGGTTTTTGCTTTGAGGACGAGGTAATATTTGATTTGACGTATATTTACATAACAGGTGTCGCCGATGCAGCAAAAGACGCCTAATCTTCCGGGACACCTGGTTTTATAATCCTTGCACATTTCAAGGGTCTCCGTGTAAATCTTTCCTATTTACCTATTTTACACTAGTTTGATCGAATTTGAGTTAGAATTTCGGATTTGTTAGCACTTCGGTATTCTCCCGCTCTGCACATATAATCTATACAATGTTACTCATATGTCTATAAATATCAAAATACAGAATTTGAATATTTGACTAGATAACGAGGTGTGGGAAATTTAGCTCTAGAACAAGATAACAGATTTGAAAATCAAACGGCTCGTATTTAACTATTTCAATATTTGGACCGGATGATGAAGTTATACGAATCCCGATAGTATAGACATCTGGTACAGAGGCGTACCTCTGTCCACAGGTGAACAATAAGGTGAGGGCTATCGTGTCGTTAATCAGACGGAGCCTCTCTTGGGCGAGGAAATGTTTAGGTTTAGGTCACTTTCAAAAAGTAAAGCAGCATACTTTGGACAAATTTCATAAAATACTATTCTTGTATAAACTAGACATAGTAATTTGATTTACCAGATTTAAAAATAAGGCAGTTGTGTATAGCATGTTCGTGAATGTTCGCCTCCTAAAATTTAACACAACTTAGGTGTGTAAGGTTTCAAATCAGGCCCTCATCATGTCAGGGGTGGTAAGATACCCCTACTGTCAGGCCCTCATCATGTCAGGGGTGGTAAGATACCCCTACTGTCAGCCTCTCATCATGTCAGGGATGGTAAGACACCCCTACTGTCAGGCCCTCGTTATGTCAGGGGTAGTTGAATACCCCTACTATCAGGCCCTCATCATGTCAGGGGTGGTAATACACCCCTACTGTCAGGCCCTCATCATGTCAGGGATGGTAAGATACCCCTACTGTCAGGCCCTCATCATGTCAGGGGTGGTAATATACCCCTACTGTCAGGCCCTCATCATGTCAGGGATGGTAAGATACCCCTACTGTCAGGCCCTCATCATGTCAGGGGTGGTAATATACCCCTACTGTCAGGCCCTCATCATGTCAGGGATGGTAAGATACCCCTACTGTCAGGCCCTCATCATGTCAGGGGTGGTAATATACCCCTACTGTCAGGCCCTCATCATGTCAGGGATGGTAAGATACCCCTACTGTCAGGCCCTCATCATGTCAGGGGTGGTAATATACCCCTACTGTCAGGCCCTCATCATGTCAGGGGTGGTAAGATACCCCTACTGTCAGGCCCTCATCATGTCAGGGGTGGTAATATACCCCTACTGTCAGGCCCTCATCATGTCAGGGGTGGTAAGATACCCCTACTGTCAGGCCCTCATCATGTCAGGGGTGGTAATATACCCCTACTGTCAGGCCCTCATCATGTCAGGGGTGGTAAGATACCCCTACTGTCAGGCCCTCATCATGTCAGGGGTGGTAATATACCCCTACTGTCAGGCCCTCATGATGTCAGGAGTGGTAAGATACCCCTACTGTCAGGCCTTCATGATGTCAGGAGTGGTAAGATACCCCTACTGTCAGGCCCTCATCATGTCAGGGGTGGTAATACACCCCTACTGTCAGGCCCTCATCATGTCAGGGATGGTAAGATACCCCTACTGTCAGGCCCTCATCATGTCAGGGGTGGTAATATACCCCTACTGTCAGGCCCTCATCATGTCAGGGGTGGTAAGATACCCCTACTGTCAGGCCCTCATCATGTCAGGGGTGGTAAGATACCCCTACTGTCAGGCCCTCATCATGTCAGGGATGGTAAGATACCCCTACTGTCAGGCCCTCATCATGTCAGGGGTGGTAATATACCCCTACTGTCAGGCCCTCATCATGTCAGGGGTGGTAAGATACCCCTACTGTCAGGCCCTCATCATGTCAGGGGTGGTAAGATACCCCTACTGTCAGGCCCTCATCATGTCAGGGGTGGTAAGATACCCCTACTGTCAGGCCCTCATCATGTCAGGGGTGGTAAGATACCCCTACTGTCAGGCCCTCATCATGTCAGGGGTGGTAAGATACCCCTACTGTCAGGCCCTCATCATGTCAGGGGTGGTAAGATACCCCTACTGTCAGGCCCTCATCATGTCAGGGGTGGTAAGATACCCCTACTGTCAGGCCCTCATCATGTCAGGGGTGGTAAGATACCCCTACTGTCAGGCCCTCATCATGTCAGGGGTGGTAAGATACCCCTACTGTCAGGCCCTCATCATGTCAGGGGTGGTAAGATACCCCTACTGTCAGGCCCTCATCATGTCAGGGGTGGTAAGATACCCCTACTGTCAGGCCCTCATCATGTCAGGGGTGGTAAGATACCCCTACTGTCAGGCCCTCATCATGTCAGGGGTGGTAAGATACCCCTACTGTCAGGCCCTCATCATGTCAGGGGTGGTAAGATACCCCTACTGTCAGGCCCTCATCATGTCAGGGATGGTAAGATACCCCTACTGTCAGGCCCTCATCATGTCAGGGGTGGTAATATACCCCTACTGTCAGGCCCTCATCATGTCAGGGGTGGTAAGATACCCCTACTGTCAGGCCCTCATCATGTCAGGGGTGGTAAGATACCCCTACTGTCAGGCCCTCATCATGTCAGGGGTGGTAAGATACCCCTACTGTCAGGCCCTCATCATGTCAGGGGTGGTAAGATACCCCTACTGTCAGGCCCTCATCATGTCAGGGGTGGTAAGATACCCCTACTGTCAGGCCCTCATCATGTCAGGGGTGGTAAGATACCCCTACTGTCAGCCTCTCATCATGTCAGGGATGGTAAGACACCCCTACTGTCAGGCCCTCGTTATGTCAGGGGTAGTTGAATACCCCTACTATCAGGCCCTCATCATGTCAGGGGTGGTAATACACCCCTACTGTCAGGCCCTCATCATGTCAGGGATGGTAAGATACCCCTACTGTCAGGCCCTCATCATGTCAGGGGTGGTAAGATACCCCTACTGTCAGGCCCTCATCATGTCAGGGGTGGTAAGATACCCCTACTGTCAGGCCCTCATCATGTCAGGGGTGGTAAGATACCCCTACTGTCAGGCCCTCATCATGTCAGGGGTGGTAAGATACCCCTACTGTCAGGCCCTCATCATGTCAGGGGTGGTAAGATACCCCTACTGTCAGGCCCTCATCATGTCAGGGGTGGTAAGATACCCCTACTGTCAGGCCCTCATCATGTCAGGGGTGGTAAGATACCCCTACTGTCAGGCCCTCATCATGTCAGGGGTGGTAAGATACCCCTACTGTCAGGCCCTCATCATGTCAGGGGTGGTAAGATACCCCTACTGTCAGGCCCTCATCATGTCAGGGGTGGTAAGATACCCCTACTGTCAGGCCCTCATCATGTCAGGGGTGGTAAGATACCCCTACTGTCAGGCCCTCATCATGTCAGGGATGGTAAGATACCCCTACTGTCAGGCCCTCATCATGTCAGGGGTGGTAATATACCCCTACTGTCAGGCCCTCATCATGTCAGGGGTGGTAAGATACCCCTACTGTCAGGCCCTCATCATGTCAGGGGTGGTAAGATACCCCTACTGTCAGGCCCTCATCATGTCAGGGGTGGTAAGATACCCCTACTGTCAGGCCCTCATCATGTCAGGGGTGGTAAGATACCCCTACTGTCAGGCCCTCATCATGTCAGGGGTGGTAAGATACCCCTACTGTCAGGCCCTCATCATGTCAGGGGTGGTAAGATACCCCTACTGTCAGCCTCTCATCATGTCAGGGATGGTAAGACACCCCTACTGTCAGGCCCTCGTTATGTCAGGGGTAGTTGAATACCCCTACTATCAGGCCCTCATCATGTCAGGGGTGGTAATACACCCCTACTGTCAGGCCCTCATCATGTCAGGGATGGTAAGATACCCCTACTGTCAGGCCCTCATCATGTCAGGGGTGGTAAGATACCCCTACTGTCAGGCCCTCATCATGTCAGGGGTGGTAAGATACCCCTACTGTCAGGCCCTCATCATGTCAGGGGTGGTAAGATACCCCTACTGTCAGGCCCTCATCATGTCAGGGGTGGTAAGATACCCCTACTGTCAGGCCCTCATCATGTCAGGGGTGGTAAGATACCCCTACTGTCAGGCCCTCATCATGTCAGGGGTGGTAAGATACCCCTACTGTCAGGCCCTCATCATGTCAGGGGTGGTAAGATACCCCTACTGTCAGGCCCTCATCATGTCAGGGGTGGTAAGATACCCCTACTGTCAGGCCCTCATCATGTCAGGGGTGGTAAGATACCCCTACTGTCAGGCCCTCATCATGTCAGGGGTGGTAAGATACCCCTACTGTCAGGCCCTCATCATGTCAGGGGTGGTAAGATACCCCTACTGTCAGGCCCTCATCATGTCAGGGATGGTAAGATACCCCTACTGTCAGGCCCTCATCATGTCAGGGGTGGTAATATACCCCTACTGTCAGGCCCTCATCATGTCAGGGGTGGTAAGATACCCCTACTGTCAGGCCCTCATCATGTCAGGGGTGGTAAGATACCCCTACTGTCAGGCCCTCATCATGTCAGGGGTGGTAAGATACCCCTACTGTCAGGCCCTCATCATGTCAGGGGTGGTAAGATACCCCTACTGTCAGGCCCTCATCATGTCAGGGGTGGTAAGATACCCCTACTGTCAGGCCCTCATCATGTCAGGGGTGGTAAGATACCCCTACTGTCAGCCTCTCATCATGTCAGGGATGGTAAGACACCCCTACTGTCAGGCCCTCGTTATGTCAGGGGTAGTTGAATACCCCTACTATCAGGCCCTCATCATGTCAGGGGTGGTAATACACCCCTACTGTCAGGCCCTCATCATGTCAGGGATGGTAAGATACCCCTACTGTCAGGCCCTCATCATGTCAGGGGTGGTAAGATACCCCTACTGTCAGGCCCTCATCATGTCAGGGGTGGTAAGATACCCCTACTGTCAGGCCCTCATCATGTCAGGGGTGGTAAGATACCCCTACTGTCAGGCCCTCATCATGTCAGGGGTGGTAAGATACCCCTACTGTCAGGCCCTCATCATGTCAGGTTTGGTAAGATACCCCTACTGTCAGCCCCTCATCATGTCAGGTTTGGTAAGATACCCCTACTGTCAGCCCCTCATCATGTCAGGTTTGGTAAGATGCCCCTCATCATGTCAGGGGTGTAAGGAAGCTAGCCAGACTGTTAGGCCCTGTACGAAACACAAAACCACAGCTACTGTATCTTAAAATCCTTATCATTTAAAAAACAGTCCAATGTAGGAGGGAGATTCCCGTAATTATGGCATTTTAAAGGGCTATTTTGTCTTTAACGGGAATTACACACATTTAATTTATGTTTTGATTTTGAGCATCCAGAATGTCCCCCGTGAAAATTTAAAAATGTTGGTAAGTATGATATGTTGCGGTAGAGTTGTGGGATAGGCCGTCACCACACCTACACTAGCGGTGTACAAGCTGACACAACCTGACCCTGCAGTACGAGATAACACTCCGATAGCCTGTTATTAAATTCAAAATCAGATGTAACTCCCTATCGATCACATGTTTACATTTCGTGACATAACGGTCCCTCGCTAGGTAAATAGCGCGCCGGATTTAAATCGGTGTCCCATTGGCACTGCACCGCGTGCTGAGGTCAGAATCAAATTACTCAATACGGTTGGTATGAAATAGAAAAGCTCTGAATTGAAAAATAATACGACATCGCTGTGATAGAGACGTAATAGAATGAATGAACGCATTTCAGTAGCAGATTGATTTGTCTGTCTGTAACGCTTCATAGTGTGGTTTTCACAACCATTGGCTAGTGGAACACATGTGAGTAGAATTACTGAGTAGTATGGGCCGGGTACATAAACTTAACAGCCTTCTTAACTGTATTTCTATACAATCTCCATTACAATGCTAGCCGTTTATGTACTGACAGTGTTTACACTAGGATTAGGTCGTGGGTCTGCAATGGTCAGTGTCGGTCATCGGTAAAGATGCACGTACGACAGAACGCGAGCAGTATATTTCCTACACGCTATGTCGTTCAGTTAGCTTAGCTACCTGCTGTCAAACAATAATTTGTGTTGACAGTACTAGTGAGTTAAGTTTTATTGCACTGCCATAAAAATTAAAATATGAAAACATACGTACAACTCTGCATTATCAACAGTGAACACTTTAAAGTACATATATAACCGAATGTTACACAGCAATATTTAGCTATATATGTCTTTCAGGATGTGGAGTGTCCTCGGTACACACGAGAGTAAGTATCAGTTATATAAAATGTATATTGTATTGGTGCCCTGCATGAGGGACTACATGTATTGGTGATACTCGGTGCATGAGGGACTACATGTATTGGTGATACTCGGGGCATGAGGGACTACATGTATTGGTGATACTCGGGGCATGAGGGACTACATGTATTGGTGATACTCGGTGCATGAGGGACTACATGTATTGGTGATACTCGGGGCATGAGGGACTACATGTATTGGTGATACTCGGGGCATGAGGGACTACATGTATTGGTGATACTCGGGGCATGAGGGACTACATGTATTGGCGTTACTCGGGGCATGAGCCTCATGACATCCTCAAAATTAATAAATATCACGAGGAATGCTCCAATACAATGACGAACAGCATTACTCAATGGACAAAAACTTAATGTTTCAACTTAGTTAGACAAAGTCTAGTTTAAATTATTATAAAGTTATACTCACATTGTATTTGTACTCAATTATGTTGCTGATATTAGTGATACGTGATCACCACACACCTGTTATACTTGACACACCTGTTATACTTGACACTTGACACACCTGTTATACTTGACACACCTGTTTCCTCTGGACACCTGTGTGAGTATATAACGGGGTTTAAATCGCCGCCTTTACCGTATAGAGCCATATAGGTACGGCCCCAGTAAAACACATGTTATACTCATAGTACTATACAATTACTGACTTACCAGTTAATGTAGCACAGATCGTGTCCCCATGGTCAGCTGGTATTTATCCTTCGGACACTTTGTCACTCTGTCTCTCGGTCCACGTGTTTATGGTCAATGTGTAATCTCCTGACAAGTGACCCGTATCTGTGACGTCGAGAACGCGTACGTACCCTCACCTATACAGGTAGACTGAGCTATAACGGTTACGTGTAACGGTACACGAGTGTTAAATGAGAGTCCGGGGCCGGATTACCCCGTTCCGGTCCGTGTCCACCTAGCCGGAGAAATATCACAACATAAAGTCATATGCTTTCAAGAAAATTTACCCTGATATTTGTTTGGATTTTTTGCTTGCATTTTCAAAAATGCTTCAGGGCACATGTGCCGAGTAATAAAACAAACAATAATCAATTATTTGTACTAAAAACATAACCAACAGCAATTTAAACAAAAAATATTATAATTCCATTGATAATTGCATATACCAAAACCATTTAGATAGTTTAAGTAAAATAACTTTTGTCAAATACGTTAAGCAATATCATCCTAATAATGTGTATCTACGTTGTGCCAGGATTGCATAATTGGGACGAAAAATTTCTTGGATTTGAAATATACATTTTGTGTGGTTCGACTTCTGTATGCACCGTTTAAACAATTTTGATAATTTCATCAAAACCAAGCGCGGCACAACATAGATAAACACAACATAGATAAACCGTTGTTAAAATGATTCTTATACAGGTATTTGACAAAAAAATGCATTTCGGGTAAATGATCCGAATTTACAAAATCACATACTTTAATTGAAATAATTTCAGGTTTTGTTTTCAGCTGATAATGTGTCTGATACTCTCCATTAACAAATCTTTCTAATCAACCCATATGATGAGGGGTGGTTACAGAATGTTCATGCCCTCAACCTTACTCAGTGCAAGTGTACTGAATCACCTTAATTAATATTGCAACTTTATTATCCCAAAAACAAATTAGTCGTCGAAGGTCCCCGAGAGGACGGAAAGCCACGATCGTCCTTAGACAAACGCCTCGGCGACATGTCTCATCATAGGGAGGTGTAAAACACGGTTAAAACGTAATATATGGGCCAAGTCCCTCAATGATCGTCCAGGACAGAACAGTTCAAGTTCTTTCATTTTGTTTTTACAAGAAGTTAACTAAATCTTATAAAATACTTGTCAAGTTTAACGCAATGTCAAGTTAAGTATATGTTATAAATATGGGAATAATTTGACAGTTTGCAATGATAAAAAATCCCAGAGAAACATATTTGAAAAGTTAGAACTGGATAATCTCAGAATTGTTCTCGTTACATATCTGTTTATCCTGTGTGTAATCTCTAACCAAAGTTACAGAACCAAAGTGTTATAATCAGGTACATTCTATATAATATGATTTATTCCGTACAGTATACAGGAGACATATACCGATAAGGTCTTATCCGTGTAGAAATTGAATATTATATCAGGACGAAATGGATTATTTAACAAATAGGCTGCTATCTCGAGTTTCCTAGCATCATATTACAGGCCTCGACTAGGCCTGGATATAGCAGGACTTACGGCTATAAATAGAATGGATTTAAAAACCCACAACGTGTATAGATGAACTGCAAAGGTCGATTTTAAATCGGTGTTATTGATAAAACCAGTACATATATGTAACGCCACTAAGCGTCACTAAAGCATTACTCGAACTTTTATCCATGGTCGAACATGCGTGTTTTAAGTTCAAAAGACATTGTTTTTAAGTGTGTCGAAAGGGGTGTAATGTTACCAAAACATGCCGTGCGAATTTAAAGTTTTGTTTACAAATCTGCATTCCCATGAAATTATTTAGTTTAAATTGAATGGCTATCCAGCTCATTCAATTACATTTGCATTTTATTCGGGATTTTTTACATAAAGATAAATCTTAGTATAGCCAACGGATATATGACATTTACTCCAAATAAATATATATATGAATGAATGCCGGATGGATTCCTATCAACAGTTTTTTTTTATCTATATAAAGGCCACCGTTATCTACAGGTGCATGTAAACCACTACATCTCGCTACATCATGGTCGGTAGGTAATACAATTCCTATTTCTAGGAAAGGAGACAAGAACGATACCGATAATTTCAGAGGAATTACTTTAGTAAGTTGTTTAGGGATTTTTTTTACATAATTTCTAAATGCTAATTTCGATAGTGACTTTTCTAAATCAAGTGATGCTCAGTTTTTATTAAGAATTTATCAACTATTGACGCTTTATTTGTATTACACACACTTGAAAAATAGAAAAAGACTGTTTGCTGTTTTATTGATTACAAAAAAGCTTTTGACTTCGTTAATAGACAGAATCTGTGGTACAAACTTATCAAAGAATGTCAAGAAGGAAAGATGTTGAATTATTGTGTAAAGTATACCAAAAACATGTCAGATTTTTTCAATGTAAAAATGGATTATTTCAAGGAGAAATTATGTCTCCTCTATCGTTTTCTTTGTATGTCAATGATTGCGAAATGATATTTTTAATGATGTATGCAGACGATATGGTGTTATTGGCCCACACTTCTGAGGGATTGCAGAAAATGCTAGATACATTATTACTTTATACAAAGAAATGGAATCTTACGGTTAATTCTTCTAAAACCAAGGTGATGGTTTTCCGTAACGGAGGTAAATTAAGAGAAGAATAAAGGTGGTAATTTGATGTATGTGTATTAGATATTGTAGATAGATTTAATTACTTGGTAATATTAATGAATTATAATGGTAAATTAAAAAAAAATCAACAAAAAATCGCTGAACAAGGAAGAAAGGCATTGTTTTCAGTATCAAACGTGTCTATAACAAAAAAAATAATTAAACGTTGAAACTCAGCTTCATGTTTTCGATACATATGTCTGTAGTATTTGTAATTATGGAGCGGAAGTTTGGGGCTTTCATAAAGCACCAGATATAGAGAAAATACATTCAAGTTTTTGTAAAAGCTTATTAGGGGTTAAGAAATCTACGGCAAATTTTATGGTTTACCAAGAATTGGGAAAATTGCCTTTGGAAATATTTAGGAAATTTAGATTTTTTAAATACTGGTTAAAATTAAAACAAACTGACAATTGTGTTTTGCATGCATGTTATCAAGAAATGTTAGAAAATGGTAGTGAATAGATGAATGGATTAAGAAACGAACTGTTTAGAATGGGAGTAGGGTACATATGGCAATATGGAGATACCTATACATCCGATTATATTATGAATATGATTAAAAGCAGAATGTGTGATATATTTAAGCAAGAATGTAAAGAAAAAATAGGTTCATCTTTTAAGTGTTCACTGTACAAGTTTATTGGCGAAAAGTTCTGTTTACAACCATATCTAACAAAACCAATAGGATATACAAATCTGAAAGGAATTACAAAAAATAGACTGTCATCTCACAAATTAAATATTGAAATTGGTAGGTACATTTGTATAACAATGTAGATAGGATTGAAAGAACATGTGCACACTGAAACAGTGGGGATATCGAAGATGAATTTCATTTTATATTAAAATGTGAATGTTGTGTAGATTTAAGAAAGCGTTTTATTAAGAAATATCACTATGAAGGTGTGTGTGTGTGTGTATTTGTGGGTGTGGGTGTATTTGTGGGTGTGTCGATACGGGTGTGTCGATATGGGTGTGGATGATTGTATTGTTTAGTCTTATAGATATGGGTTTTTTTTAATGAGTCGTAAGGTTCAGGGTAATGAAGAACTGAACGACACCAACATGTGGACGGTAGAGATGGACTGCCGCCGGCCACTTTTGGCAGCATTTGTATATTAACACGATATGAAACGTCCCAGACTCACAGAAGATACACACAACATGTAAAAGGTTATCCTAAGTAAAGGTGACCAACAATGATATGTTCCTTCTGAGTCTAGGCATTCAGCTAATCAATACAAGTACATACTGCCCTGGCATACAATACAAAGTCACAGGTAAATATAATCAGTAGACCATGTAGTAATATATAGTATACCATTACACAGGTACATATAATCAGTAGACCATGTAGTGATATATATTAAACCATTACACGGGTACATATAATCAGTAAACCATGTAGTGATATATATTAAACCATTACACGGGTACATATAATCAGTAAACCATGTAATGATATATATTATACCATTACACGGGTACATATAATCAGTAAACCATGTAATGATATATATTATACCATTACAACTGTACATATAATCAGTAGACCAGGTAGTGATATATATTATACCATTACACGGGTACATATAATCAGTAAACCATGTAGTGATATATATTAAACCATTACACCGGCACATATAATCAGTAGACCAGGTAGTGATATATATTATACCATAACACAGGTACATATAATCAGTAGACCAGGAAGTGATATATATTATACCATTACACAGGTACATATATTCAGTAGACCATGTAGTGATATATATTAAACCATTACACGGGTACATATAATCAGTAGACCATGTAGTGATATATATTATACCATTACACGGGTACATATAATCAGTAGACCAGGTAGTGATATATATTATACCATTACAGAGGTACATATATTCAGTAGACCATGTAGTGATATATATTAAACCATTACACGGGTACATATAATCAGTAGACCCTGTAGTGATAAATATTATACCATTACACAGGTACATATAATCAGTAGACCATGAAGTGATATATAGTATACCATTTCAACTGTACACATAATCAGTAGACCATGTAGTAATATATATTATACCATTACACGGGTACATATAATCAGTAGACCAGGTAGTGATATATATTATACCATTACACAGGTACATAAGACCATGAAGTGATATATAGTATACCATTTCAACTGTACACATAATCAGTAGACCATGTAGTAATATATATTATACCATTACACGGGTACATATAATCAGTAGACCAGGTAGTGATATATATTATACCATTACACAGGTACATATAATCATTAGACCATGTAGTGATATATATTATACCACTACACAGGTACATATAATCAGTAGACCATGTAGTAATATATATTATATCATTACACAGGTACATATAATCAGTAGACCATGAAGTAATATATATTATACCATTACACAGGAACATATAATCAGTAGACCATGTAGTGATATATAGTATACCATTACACAGGTACATATAATCAGTAGACCATGAAGTAATATATATTATACCATTACACAGGAACATATAATCAGTAGACCATGTAGTGATATATAGTATACCATTACAACTGTATATATATTCAGTAGACCATGTAGTGATGTATATTATACCATTACACAGGTACATATAATCATTAGACCATGTAGTGATATATATTATACCATTTCAACCGTATATATAATCAGTAGACCATGTAGTGATATATATTATACCATTTCAACTGTACATACGGCTTTGTGGAGATTTGAATGTTATAACTATTTAATTAAATTACACATGTCTTGTCCAATGACTCATGAACAAAATAGCATTGAATAGTCTGAACTAAACAAGTTTTAGCGAATTTTTTACCAAAATATGCAGTTGGTGTGTATGCTGATACGGATCACGTCCCTGTGTGATACAGTTGGTATGTATGCTGATACGGATCACGTCCCTGTGTGATACGGATTACTTTCATTTACAAACTTGAATGATACGGATTACGGTCAAACAATCATATTTCAACTAAATGAAAATCAATATTTTTTAACAAATTTAGGATATTTTCTTAGTCACAAAGCATCACATAGGAATAAATAGAATATTTAAAATTGATTTTCTTTATTTTTCTAGATCTGAGACTTCCCAAACGTTTGGATTTTTTCTTCTGTGTTTTAATACTACCCTCATTACAAACTTGACCATCATTTGGAGTAGATGTGTATCAGTTATATAGACCGAATATGTTCTTTATTTTGAAATCTGGACAGGTGCTATCGGAATAAGTTAGTTATCAGACAATTATATAAACTAACATTCTTATTCATACCTCATATATTTCATCACCACCCACTGCAGCTCGCACATGTATGGTGTGACTATCAAAAAACAAAATCACATGGCTAAACAAATGATGTATGTTTCAACTGAAAATTTCTATTGTCAAATGAAAACAATTATTCTGTCTCGGAATCAATTAATAACTGGAAAATTGAAAACAAAACTTACTTGATAAGCTACTGATTAAGGGGCAGTAACTCTTACTCGGTGACGCGACCTCACAACCTATAACAACTAGAACTGTAAGCCAAAGGCTAGCTAATACCCCCACTCCTATATAAACCAGCTAAAGGCTAAGTAAGGTAAAGCATTGCAAAGCAATCCATAGTCTCCCACCAGTAATTATTTCTTTATTTACTGATCTGTACACTTAGTTAAGTATATAGGTAAGTGACATACGTTCTGTACTCCCTCCCAATTGCAAACATACTTGCAAACCAAATCTTGTTAGCCCAGATGAACCAGTTTTGCTGAAATCGTCATAGTAGTTAAGGAAGAGTTGTCAGGACAACTATTTAAAACAAAGGGCCATAACTCCTTAAAAATGGTTGAAATGAAAAAAATGCTTCCCTGATTCACGACATCAGGAGTTATTTACCATATATATGTAAACTATCATTGAAATCGGGCAAGTAGTTTCGGAGACAATATTTTTTTCTCAACAAAGGACCATACATCCTTTTTAAAGGGTCGGAATGAAAAAAATACTCCCTGATGCACGACATCAACTTAACCCCGTAGTTTTGAAGGAGTGGTCCGTACAAAGATTTTTCAACAAAGGACCATTTTGTAAAAAAGGCTCGAAATGAAAAATAAATAACGCCTGGATGCACAACTCCAGGTGGTATCTATCATATCTGGAGAGTTTCATTGAAATCGATCCACAACTTAAGAACGAGTTGTCCGGACAAAAAGTTTTAGGATTTGTTCAACAAAGGGCCATAACTCAAAAAGTGTCGGAATGAAAAAAAATACTACCCTGATGCACGACATCAGGGGGTAATTACCATATCTGTAAACTGTCATTGAAATCGGACAAGTAGTTTAGGAGACCGATAAAGTTTTATTTTAACAAAGGACCATAACTACTTTTAAAAGGGTCGGAATGAAAAAGTACTACTTGGACTCACAACATCAGGGGGCAGTTACCATATCTGTAAACTTTGAAATTAGCCGAGTTGATCTGGAGAAGTTGTCAGGACAAGGATTTTTCAAGAAAGGGCTATAACTCCATAAAAAGGTCTGGAAAAAAATTACCTGGATGCACAACACCAAGGGGTAGTTATCATATCTGAAAATGTCCGTTGAAATTGACCCCATAGTTTTGGAGGAGTTGTCTGGACAAATATTTTTCAACAAAGGGCCATTACTCCGTAAAAAAGGGGGTCAGATTGAACAAATAATACCTGGATGCACACCATCAGGTAGTAGTTATCATAACTGAATTCTTCAAAATTGGCCAAGTAGATTAGGAGAAGTTTGTATTTACATATTGACAAGATACATAACTCATCTGAAGAGACGGAGATATAAATACCGATAAAAAAATAATCGATTTAATACAACGTAATCCGTATCAATATAGAACGTAATCCGTATCAACATAAAACGTAATCAGTATCAACATAGAACGTAATCAGTATCAACATAGAATGTAATCCGTATCAACATAGAACGTAATCCGTATCAACATAGAACGTAATCAGTATCAACATAGAACGTAATCCGTATCAATATAGAACGTAATCAGTATCAACATAGAACGTAATCCGTATCAATATAGAACGTAATCCATATCAACATAGAACGTAATCCATATCAACATAGAACGTAATCCGTATCAACATAGAACGTAATCAGTAGCAACATAGAACGTAATCAGTATCGACATAGAACGTAATCCGTATCAATACAGAACGTTATCAGTATCAACATAGAACGTAATCCGTATCAATATAGAACGTTATCAGTATCAACATAGAACGTAATCCATATCAACATAGAACGTAATCCGTATCAACATACAACGTAATCCATACCAACATAGAATGTAATCCGTATCAATATAGAACGTAATCAGTATCAACATAGAACGTAATCAGTATCAACATAGAACGTAATCCGTATCAACAAAGAACGTAATCAGTAGCAACATAGAACGTAATCCGTAGCAACATAGAACGTAATCAGTATCAACAAAGAACGTAATCAGTATCAACATAGAACGTAATCAGTATCATCTTAGAACGTAATCAGTATCAACATAGAACGTAATCCGTATCAACATAGAATGTAATCAGTATCCGCATAGAACGTAATCAGTATCAACATAGAACGTTATCAGTATCAACATAGAACGTAATCCGTATCAACATAGAACGTAATCAGTATCAACATAGCACGTAATCCGTATCAACAAAGAACGTAATCCGTATAAACATAGAACGTAATCCATATCAACATACAACGTAATCAGTATCAACGAACGTAATCCGTATCAATATAGAACGTACTCAGTATCAACAAAGAACGTAATCCGTATAAACATAGAACGTAATCCATATCAACATAGAACGTATTCCGTATCAACATAGAATGTAACCAGTATCCGCATAGAACGTAATCCGTAACAACATAGAACCTAATCAGTATCAACAAATAACGTAATCCGTATCAATATAGAACGTAATCAGTATCATCATAGAACGTAATCCGTCTCAATATAGAACGTAATCAGTATCATGTTAGAAGGGAAGCAGGATCAACATAGAACGTAACCCGTAGTAACATAGAACGTCATCAGTATCAAAATAGATCGTAAACCGTATCAACATAGAACCAGAGACGTATAATGCGTCTCTGATAGAACGTAATCCGTATAAACATAGAACGTAATCAATATCAACATAGAACGTAGTCCGTATCAACATAGAACCAGAGACGTATAATACGTCTCTGATAGAACGTAATCCGTACCAACATAGAACGTAATCCATATCAACATACAACGTAATCCATACCAACATAGAATGTAATCAGTATCCGGATAGAACGTAATCAGTATAAACATAGAACGTAATCCATATCAACATAGAACGTAATCCGTATCACAAGTATTAAATAGCAGTTTATGCACAAATGTAATGTCCACGTGATAAATTAATATATTCAATAACTAAACTATTATTCGTTCTATTATTATATCTATTTACTTCATTTCTATGACACGGGACAGCGTTTTATTCATCTTCATATCAAACACACGTATATTTGTGTATTACGTCAAAATATTCATAATTAAAGTATTAAATCTTCTATAACACGTGCATGTGATAGTATCTATACCTTCAACAAACTTTTTGTGTTATCATTGTTTCAACTTAGTTGCTTATATCACATCATTATACTTACGTAATCTTGTATTTTGCCGCAACACTTTCCCAATCGTGAGAGAATTTTACTCTGCCTTAAGCCGTATTTGGCGCAAAACCAACCTTTTGCTCCGACGTAATCCAAACAACGAGTCTCTGACATGTTTTTTTTCTACAAATCATTGACAATTTTGTTTTTATTGATTTATAAAAAGAAGTAGGAGTTAGACTAGAGTACAAAGTCAATGCTAAAGCATGATAATTGGTAGAGCGTCGGTTTAGAGTCTATGGGTCCCGGGTTCGAACCCCAGTTTAGCCGTGCATTGCACTGATCTCCTCCTGTTCAGTGTAAGGGTGTTGTCGTCGGGGGCGAAGACTTAGATAAAGGTGGGAGAATCATGTAGCATAACTGTGGTGGGTCGATCGGTGGCGACCAGCTCCATTGGAAGTGCATCCGTTAAGAACTCGGCAGATCCCGGGTTCGAATCCCAGTCCGGCTGAGTATTTGAATATCTCCTGTTACGCTTTGAAGACATGTGTAAAATGTGATGATATTATCTCACTGAACCGTAAAATAAACGTAGCATATCACAATCCAGAAAATCTTATTTCGGGGCATATATGCTAATATAGAAGCAGAGTAAGTAAAGCTGAAGGCGGAAGCGGAATAGACATAGTCATGTATAGATATAGTCATAAAGTCATGTATGATGATTTATTGAAATGAAACTAAAACAGCGTAAATGTGACAGTTACCATTCATTTTGCAGGATGAACTTAATGATATCGTGGCAGTTTGGAACTCACATCATATCAGACCATCACGAAATGACCCGAGAGAACCCAGTGGTCGTCCAAATCTGATGACATATACTCCGATTCGCTGGGGTTCCTTTGAAGTGACCGGTCTGTGTGCAGATGAAGTAACATTTCGATCTGTAGTCCATGTGATGAGGACGTTTATGCAATGTGTATAGATATTATGAGAAGAGAGCATATTTATGGATCAAGCAAAAGATGTCCTCTAGGCAAAGGCCTTTTTATATCAAAGACAGGGAATCGCCATGTTGTTGTCATGGAAATGTACACTTCGGTCAGATAGAATACATATATTGCCATTATTATCATTGTGAAGGCACGGTATGATTTCAGATAAGATACGGTCCCTTTTAATTATTTCCAGCTCGCATGTATGGTCGGCAAACTTAACTTTCACATGAGCAAGTTTTTATAATAACCATGACAAAACACCCTTCATAATTAATTAGTGCCAAGAAATGGACAAGAACCAAAGACTTGTTTCTAATTATTAACAAATAAATCCTTAATGATATGGTTATACGTTTTAGTGTTAGTTGTTGTTTGAGCATATGCAGCATATTTTATATAGCTTTTTATTAGTAAAGAAAATATCCATATGTAACTTAACAAATTCAGGTTGTGTCTTCTGCACAAACAATGATCAAAATCACCCCAGTATCTTCTTAAATAGTGTCTTTTGGGGATCATTGTTGGTGTCATTAATCACACACCGTTATAACGAATAATTTTGCAAATTCTATGGAAGCAAAACAAATATTTCCGAATGGCTGATTTACTCACAAGTCATCATAATGAATGCGACATTGTGTATAGTTACCATGGCATTTTTGAGTTACATGACTATCCGCTAGTAAGTAAATCGATCAGACAAGATCACCAATCGATACCACACCTATCATTTGCAGAACATATATACGACGACCGACGAAGAAAGCATACATCATACTCGGAACGACCTCGTATTAAATACATGATGTAATAAATAAATTCCATTCATTCGTGCATGGAAGTAAATGTTACCTTTGATCTTGGTGAAAGTTGGTTAAACACCCCACCTTATGATGTCACGAAGTCCGACAAGACATTCTATTTCGAGTAAAAACATTCTCTAATATTTCAATTCCTACTCAAGCTGGACTCAATGAAACTACCAAATATAACCTGTTTCATTTGCCGATGAAATTGACCAGATTAACATCGTATGTGCGTATGAATACATCTTTTCAGATTTTGCTAAGGGAGATAATTATTGACATCTTTAAACAAAGAAGAAACCACTTATATGAGATTTTACATTTTTATTGAAGCAACACAAGAAATTGTTAAAGCAACCAAAAACGATAAATCAGCAAAAAATTATCAGCTGTTGCTAGCGGTAGTGACAATTCACGTACTTCCTTAGAAATTATCCCTCCAACTACCCATTCTGCCTCTTGTGTCAGTGTGTCACCTGATAATTTGTTACAGCTATATTTGGACCTACACTAAGGTGTTCAGAGTTATTTTACATGTTTTGGGGGTTGTGATCGACTTTAGGTAAAAATGACACCCTCAATGATCATACATTATGTATATTCGAGAAGAGAGGAAAGCTCTCGATGTCGAAATGTCGACCCCACCTAACTTTCTTGCATCAAAAATAACATTTCTAGTTGATCTACGGGGAAATGCTAATTTCCGTTGGAAAGATGGATAACTTTTCTTTTAAAAACTACCTATATATACGTCCATTATATAAAGTGCCATAACTCCCTTAAGAACAGGCGGATAATGGTTATCGAAATTGTGCAAGCTTTCATAGAAATGAACCATCCTATGAAGTTTGAAATGAATCCATTCAAAATTACTCATGTTATTGAGCGGAAACTTATTGAACAGTAGTTATTCATCATCAGAAGTTAATCGACACTTGCCAATATTCAGAATTTAAATTTATTTAGCTTTAAACATATTTGTTGCCAATAAAATTGAACAAGGGATGGGGCACACGTTTTTACAATTTATCACAGCCTTCTCCCGTCATACATTTACAATTAAATGTCAACAATGATAATAGACATAAAAATAAAGTATATATGTATAAATATATATTGAATTTAGTACCGGAATGTTACATCTGTAGCTTCAACCATGGGACAAACCTTTCTGTAAAAGGGAATATTCACGAGACGAATATCCCTTTTCAAATGTTTTCATAAAGTGCATATATGCAATGACAAACTATGCGCGTATAAAAAAGAGAAACGTTTGCGATTTTTTTTATTACATTGTACAACTCAATATCTTTGGCCATTTTTTTCTATATCATGAATATTAATTTATGTATACTCTCTTTCCCACTTTCACCGTCTCCATACGCTAACACTTAGCAAGTTATATGAGCCATCACACACACTAGACTGTATGGCAAAACCACTACGTGTACATGTAGCATATGTGTCAGATATGGGACGTGTTGAGCTACTTGATAATTATATTTTTTCAATACTTTTCATAATTTAAAGCATTCTTGTCAATGGACCCTTTTTTATGTTATGCCAACTTTTCTTTAATCATTTCTTTTTGTCCGAAACAGAAGCCGTAATTATCGGCAGCACGTGTCATTTTTACAACGTAAACAACTGTTTCTTCCCCTGTTTTCAATACGTACTATATAGTCAAAGGTGACGGGTGTTGAAAAATAACCCCAAAAAACTTGACAGAGCCCACTTATAGAGTGGAAGTTGAGGTGATAAACCCGTTATAATATTTAGTGTCAGTCATGTACATGTGCATCCATTCTATCAAAAGTTAGACGAGATTTGTGTCACCAATGTCAATATGGGCGGGGCAGTTTACACTGACCGACCCGATTTCTCCAAATTTCACGGACAATTTATGGACAAAAGGAGGGGGTAAACTGCGGTCTGTTTTCATGATGTAACTGCGTTTTATGATAAGTTGACATAAGAGGTAAACAACACGGAGGGAAACGATACAATAATGCATAGTTTGTGAAATAAACTAACACATCTAATATAGAGTATCAGCCAAGGAGGAGGGGCGATGAGTTACACATGGAAACGAATTTCAATGAGAAATGGCAAACTAAAGTGCTCTAGTTTATAAAATTACCAGCTGTATGCAATAAATACACTACTAGCACTAAATATTTTGACATTTTGGTGCTAATCAATAGGAAATAAATTATCAATAATTTCCTTGGGTAGATAGATCTTCATAGCTGCCTGGTTAGGTATGTCAAGTTCGCGATACTTGCGTTATGTAGACTTCCCGATGATTGGTAAGAATTGGCTGTCATATATTGGGGAATAACTAATGAGAACAGAACACGGTTTTTTGTTAACTCGTGCGCACGGATTAGTAATTCGTGCGCACGGATTAGTAATTCGTGCGCACGGTTTGGTAATTCGTTCAGACGGACTGGTAACTCGTGCGGACGGTTTGGTAATTCGTTCAGACGGCCTGGTAACTCGCGCGCACGGATTAGTAATTCGTGCGCACGGTTTGGTAATTCGTTCAGACTGACTGGTAACTCGTGCGCACGGTTTTGTAATTCGTTCAGACGGACTGGTAACTCGTGCGCACGGTTTTGTAATTCGTTCAGACGGACTGGTAACTCGCGCGCACGGTTTGGTAATTCGTTCAGACGGATTGGTAACTCGTGCGCACGGTTTGGTGATTCGTTCAGACGGACTGGTAACTCGTGCACACGTATTAATAACTCGTGCCCACGAATTAGAATTTTTTTACCGTGTCCCTTCGGGGGCTCCGTAGAATTGGCTATCATATGTTGGGGAAGAACTAATGAGAACAGATAGATAACTCCTGGTAACTGGTACACACAGCGTTTTGTTAATTCGTGCGCACTGTTTATTAATTCATGCGCACGGATTGGTAACTAGTGAGCACGGTTTGTTAATTCGTGCGCACGGATTAGTAAATGTTTTACCATGTCCCTTCGGGGGCTCCGTCTTCGGGGGCTCCGTCCTCGGGGGCTCCGTACATTGCAAATATATAATTAAAAATTAAATGACACTTATGTTACTATATTTCTTCTTGTCTTAAAAAAATATCTTTTCCTATTCTGCAGTTCGCAATATGTACATTGGCTGCTTCTCTGCAATGGAACATTCAAACAACGATAACTTTTCATAATCGTATAAATAAGAATATAACACAGTTTTGCTCAATATCAACAATAGCAACAGTTGTTATCTGTTACAACATTATCTGGTCGATATTTAGTTTTTAAAATAAAAACACCAACCAGAGCCACTTTACTAGCAATGTCGTGCTTCTGCATTAGAAAAGGCGTTGATTTTACTTTATTATTTACATTCTTTATCGCAGAAATTATTATATACATGTAACAACAATGATCTCGAAAGTTTTTTCTTAATATTCTTCCCCGTTGCTTGACGAATTTAACCCGGTAGAAATGGTTCGATCCGGAATCTCTCATCTGTAAAATGTTGTTTTCTTCCCTTCCTTTTGACATTCCCAAAAGAGATTTTCAGCCCAACAGACCTCTGCCTCAAGCATTGTAAGATTTGCTGTCATCACACCATTTTCCTCCGCGAGTGATACACTTTTGAATAGATATTTTTCATGAAACGTGAAACTAAAACCGATGAAAATGTATATACTTCATTATGCATTTCACTACATCTGAAAAATACATTATGCATGCTTGAACCTTGCATACTGGCACAGGTGCTCTCATCACTACGATACACCTCAATGACGTAGCACAGGGCGTACTTGGTTCACGTCCGCCGTGATACAGCCCTCTATGTAGATTTGTTATGCTAATGTGAGTTAATATTAAACATGATTGGCTTGAATTTAAAGACGATGTAAGGTGTGAAAAGTAAGTGATAATAGTATACGACTTATATAAATTCTATTGTGAACTGCACAAACAGGTTTCGCAAGTACATGTATTAAAATAGATAGCGCTAGAGATACAGTACATATAATAAAATAGTTTAAAAGTACAAAATAATCATAACTAATATTATCACTTGGTAATATTTAGAAAGTTTGAAAGATTTTAATCAAACTATATCTAAACTAAATGCTCATTGCTACAATTCTACAAATCAAATTTTGAAAATGGAACTATATTTTGTTTGTTTTGCTTTTCATGCTGTTACCAGGACCCCATTGAAAGTTTTACATTTTCCCGCGAAAACACACTGTTCCCTCTACTGCGTTGCCCATATGTATAGATAGGGAAAACACACTGTTCCCTCTACTGCGTTGCCCATATGTATAGATAGGGGAAAACACACTGTTCCCTCTACAACGTTGCCACCATGCCTAGATAGGGAAAACACACTGTTCCCTCTACTGCGTTGCC
>NW_018408461.1:0-1306 GCF_002113885.1 Mizuhopecten yessoensis
ACCAATGACTAGTAAGCCTGGTGTGAGCTTTATCATCTATGTGTAACAATGACTAGTTAGCCGGGTGTGAGCTTTATCATCGATATATACCAATGATTACTTAGCCTGGTGTGGGCTTTATCATCGATATATACCAATGATTAGTTAGCCTGGTGTGAGCTTTATCATCAATGTGTACCAATGATTAGTTAGCCTGTTGTGAGCTTTATCATCTATGTGTACCAATGATTAGTTAGCCTGGTGTGAGCTTTATCATCAATGTGTACCAATGACTAGTTAGACTGGTGTGAGCTTTATCATCGATGTATACCAATGATTAGTTAGCCTGGGGTGAGCTTTATCATCTATGTGTACCAATGACTAGGTAGCCTGGTGTGAGCTTTATCATCTATGTGTACCAATGATTAGTTATCCTGGTGTGAGCTTTATCATCTATGTGTACCATTGATTAATTAGCCTGGTGTGAGCTTTATCATCTATGTTTACCAATGATTAGTAAGCCTGGTGTGAGCTTTATCATCTATGGGTATCAGTGACTAGTTAGCCTGGTGTGAGCTTTACCAATGTCTAGTTAGCACGGTGTGAGCTTTACCAATGGTTAGTTAACCTGGTGTGAGCTTTATCATCTATGTGTACCAATGATTAGTTATCCTGGGGTGAGCTTTATCATCTATGTGTACCAATGACTAGTAAGCCTGGTGTGAGCTTTATCATCTATGGGTATCAATGACTAGTTAGCCTGGTGTGAGCTTTACCAATGTCTAGTTAGCACGGTGTGAGCTTTACCAATGATTAGTTAACCTGGTGTGAGCTTTATCATCTATGTGTACGAATGATTAGTTAGCCTGGTGTGAGCTTTATCATCTCTGTGTACCAATGATTAGTTAGCCTGGTGTGAGCTGTATCATCTATGGGTACCAATGATAGGTTAGCTTGGTGTGAGCTTTATCGTCTATGTGTACCAATGACTAGTTAGCCTGGTGTTAGCTTTATCATCTATGGGTACCAATGATAGGCTAGCTTGGTGTGAGCTTTATCATCTATGGATACCAATGATAGGTTAGCTTGGTGTGAGCTTTATCGTCTATGCGTACCAATGACTAGTTAGCCTGGTGTGAGCTTTATCATCTATGTGTACCAATGACCAGTAAGCCTGGTGTGAGCTTTATCGTCTATGTGTACCAATGATTAGTTAGCATGGTGTGAGCTTTATCATCTATGTGTACCAATGATGAGTTAGCCTGGTGTGAGCTTTATCATCGATGTGTACCAATGACTAGTAAGCCTGGTGTGAGCTTTATCGTCT
>NW_018408461.1:1549-2014 GCF_002113885.1 Mizuhopecten yessoensis
TCTATGTGTACCAATGATTAGTTAGCCTGGTGTGAGCTTTATCATCTATGGGTACCAATGATAGGTTAGCTTGGTGTGAGCTTTATCGTCTATGTGTACCAATGACTAGTTAGCCTGGTGTTAGCTTTATCATCTATGGGTACCAATGATAGGCTAGCTTGGTGTGAGCTTTATCATCTATGGATACCAATGATAGGTTAGCTTGGTGTGAGCTTTATCGTCTATGCGTACCAATGACTAGTTAGCCTGGTGTGAGCTTTATCATCTATGTGTACCAATGACCAGTAAGCCTGGTGTGAGCTTTATCGTCTATGTGTACCAATGATTAGTTAGCATGGTGTGAGCTTTATCATCTATGTGTACCAATGATGAGTTAGCCTGGTGTGAGCTTTATCATCGATGTGTACCAATGACTAGTAAGCCTGGTGTGAGCTTTATCGTCTGTGTGTACCAATGATGAGTTAG
>NW_018408461.1:2391-2478 GCF_002113885.1 Mizuhopecten yessoensis
ATAAGCCTGGTGTGAACTTGATCATCTATGTGTACCAATGATTAGTTAGCCTGGTGTGAGCTTTATCATCAATGTGTACCAATGATT
>NW_018408461.1:2489-2593 GCF_002113885.1 Mizuhopecten yessoensis
AGCTTTATCATCTATGTGTACCAATGATTAGTTAGCCTGGTGTGAGCTTAATCATCTAAGTGTACCAATGATTAGTAAGCCTGGTGTGAGTTTTATCATCTATG
>NW_018408461.1:3704-23390 GCF_002113885.1 Mizuhopecten yessoensis
ATACTAGTAAGCCTGGTGTGAGCTTATCGTCTATGTGAACCAATGACTAGTTAGCCTGGTGTGGGCTTTATCATCGATATATACCAATGATTAGTTAGCCTGGTGTGAGCTTTATCATCTATGTGTACCAATGACTAGTAAGCCTAGTGTGAGCTTTATCATCTATGTGTAACAATGAATAGTTAGCCGGGTGTGAGCTTTATCATCGATATTTACCAATGATTACTTAGCCTGGTGTGGGCTTTATCATCGATATATACCAATGATTCGTTAGCCTGGTGTGGCCTTTATCATCGATATATACCAATGATTAGTTAGCCTGGTGTGAGCTTTATCATCTATGTGTACCAATGATTAGTTAGCCTGGTGTGAGCTTTATCATCTATGTGTACCAATGACTAGTTAGCCTGGTGTGAGCTTTATCATCTATGTGTACCAATGATTAGTTAGCCTGGTGTGAGCTTTATCATCTATGTGTACCAATGATTAGTTAGCCTGGTGTGAGCTTTATCATCTATGTGTACCAATGATTAGTTAGCCTGGTGTGAGCTTTATCATCTATGTGTACCAATGATTAGTTAGCCTGGTGTGAGCTTTATCATCTATGTGTACCAATGATTAGTTAGCCTGGTGTGAGCTTTATCATCTATGTGTACCAATGATTAGTTAGCCTGGTGTGAGCTTTATCATCTATGTGTACCAATGATTAGTTAGCCTGGTGTGAGCTTTATCATCTATGTGTACCAATGATTAGTTAGCCTGGTGTGAGCTTTATCATCTATGTGTACCAATGATTAGTTAGCCTGGTGTGAGCTTTATCATCTATGTGTACCAATGATTAGTTAGCCTGGTGTGAGCTTTATCATCTATGTGTACCAATGATTAGTTAGCCTGGTGTGAGCTTTATCATCTATGTGTACCAATGATTAGTTAGCCTGGTGTGAGCTTTATCATCTATGTGTACCAATGATTAGTTAGCCTGGTGTGAGCTTTATCATCTATGTGTACCAATGATTAGTTAGCCTGGTGTGAGCTTTATCATCTATGTGTACCAATGATTAGTTAGCCTGGTGTGAGCTTTATCATCTATGTGTACCAATGATTAGTTAGCCTGGTGTGAGCTTTATCATCTATGTGTACCAATGATTAGTTAGCCTGGTGTGAGCTTTATCATCTATGTGTACCAATGATTAGTTAGCCTGGTGTGAGCTTTATCATCTATGTGTACCAATGATTAGTAAGCCTGGTGTGAGCTTTATCATCTATGGGTATCAAAGACTAGTTAGCCTGGTGTGAGCTTTACCAATGACTAGTTTGCCTGGTGTGAGCTTTACCAATGATTAGTTAGCCTGGTGTGAGCTTTATCATCTATGTGTACCAATGATTAGTTAGCCGGGGGTGAGCTTTATCATCTATGTGTACCAATGATTAGTTTGCCGGGTGTGAGCTTTTTCATCTATGTGTACCAATGACTAGTTAGCCTGATGTGAGCTTTATCATCTATGTGTACCAATGATTAGTTTGCCGGGTGTGAGCTTTTTCATCTATGTGTACCAATGACTAGTTAGCCTGATGTGAGCTTTATCATCTATGTGTACCAATGATTAGTAAGCCTGGGGTGAGCTTTATCATCTATGTGTACCAATGACTAGTTAGCCTGGGGTGAGCTTTATCATCTATGTGTACCAATGATTAGTTTGCCGGGTGTGAGCTTTTTCATCTATGTGTACCAATGACTAGTTAGCCTGGTGTGAGCTTTACCAATGACTAGTTTGTGAGCTTTATCATCTATGTGTACCAATGACTAGTAAGCCTGGTGTGAGATTTATCATCTATGTGTACCAATGATTAATTAGCCTGGTGTGAGCTTTATCATCTATGTTTACCAATTATTAGTTAGCCTGGTGTGAGCTTTATCGTCTATGCGTACTAATGACTAGTTAGCCTGGTGTGAGCTTTACCAATGACTAGTTTGTGAGCTTTATCATCTATGTGTACCAATGACTAGTAAGCCTGGTGTGAGATTTATTATCTATGTGTACCAATGATTAGTTAGCCTGGTGTGAGCTTTATCATCTATGTGTACCAATGCTTACTTAGCCTGGTGTGAGCTTTATCATCAATGTGTACCAATGATTAGTAAGCCTGGTGTGAGCTTTATCATCTATAGGTATCAAAGACTAGTTAGCCTGGTGTGAGCTTTACCAATGACTAGTTTGCCTGGTGTGAGCTTTACCAATGATTAGTTAGCCTGGTGTGAGCTTTATCATCTATGTGTACCAATGATTAGTTAGCCTGGTGTGAGCTTTATCATCTATGTGTACCAATGATTAGTTAGCCTGGTGTGAGCTTTATCGTCTATGTGTACCAATGATTAGTTAGCCTGGTGTGAGCTTTATCATCTATGTGCACCAATGATAGGTTAGCTTGGTGTGAGCTTTATCATCTGTGTGTACCAATGATTAGTTAGCATGGTGTGAGCTTTATCATCTATGGGTACCAATGATAAGTTAGCTTGGTGTGAGCTTTATCATCTATGGGTACCAATGATTAGTTAGACTGGTGTGAGCTTTATCATCTATGTGCACCAATGACTAGTTAGCCTGGGGTGAGCTTTATCATCGATGTATACCAATGATTAGTTAGCCTGGTGTGAGCTTTATCATCGATGCATACAAATGATAAGTTAGCCTGGTGTAAGCTTTATCATATATGTGTACCAATGACTAGTTAGCCTGATGTGAGCTTTATCATCTATGTGTACCAATGATTAGTTAGCCTGGTGTGAGCTGTATCATCTATGTGTACCAATGATAAGTTAGCCTGGTGTGAGCTTTATCACATATGTGTACCAATGATTAGTTAGCCTGGTGTGAGCTTTATCGTCTACGTGTACCAATAATGAGTTAGCCTGGTGTGAGCTATATCGTCTATGTGTACCAATGATGAGTTAGCCTGGTGTGAGCTTTATCATCTATGTGTACCAATGATTAGTTAGCCTGGTGTGAGCTTTATCGTCTATGTGTACCAATGATTAGTTAGCCTGGTGTGAGCTTTACCAATGACTATTTAGCTTGGTGTGACCTTTATCAATGAATAGTTAGCCTGGTGTGAGCTTTATCGTCTACATGTACCAATGACTAGTTAGCCTGGTGTGAGCTTTATCGTCTATGTGTACCAATGACTAGTTAGCCTGGTGTGAGCTTTATCATCTATGAGTACCAATGATTAGTAAGCCTGGTGTGAGCTTTATCATCTATGTATACCAATGATTAGTTAGCCTGGTGTGAGCTTTATCAACTATGTGTACCAATGATTAGTTAGTCTGGTGTGAGCTTTATCATCTATGTGTACCAATGATTAGTTAGCCTGGTGTGAGCTTTATCATCTATGTGTACCAATGATGAGTTAGCCTGGTGTGAGCTTTATCGTCTATGCGTACGAATGACTAGTTAGCCTGGTGTGAGCTTTATCGTCTATGTGTACCAATGATGATTTAGCCTGGTGTGAGCTGTATCATCTATGTGTACCAATGATTAGTTAGTCTGGTGTGAGCTTTATCAACTATGTGTACCAATGATGGGTTAGCCTGGTGTGAGCTCTATCGTCTATGTGTACCAATGATGAGTTAGCCTGGTGTGAGCTTTTTAATCTATGTGTACCAATGATGATTTAGCCTGGTGTGAGCTTTATCGTCTATGTGTACCAATGACTAGTTAGCCTGGTGTGAGCTTTATCATCTATGTATACCAATGACTAGTTAGCCTGGTGTGACCTTTATCAATGAATAGGTAGCCTGGTGTGAGCTTTATCATCTATGTGTTCCAATGATTAGTTAGCCTGGTTTGAGTTTTATCATCTATGCGTACCAATGATTAGTTAGCCTGGTGTGAGCTTTACCAAAGCTGTTTAGCCTGAGACGTGTTATTAGCATGCACATCGCGCGCGCGCGAATACAGCAATTCACTTAATAAGCTGGTAACAGAGTATGATTTATCAATGAATTGTTAGTGCAATAATACATTCTATCAATCAAAGACATCACCACCATCTAGCCAGTTATAGTTTGCTTCAGCTACATTTAGCCAAACTACATAGCATTTGCTTATAAATCTATACACGGAAATAACGTTATCGTCTGTATATATTAGATCTCTTTCTTGGTGGGCATTTTTTGTTCTTTTTTCGCTTTACAAGTAACGTAATCACGAGTATATGGCAAGCATTCTTTATCCTGGTCATTCAATGGCTCTATTAGATGTATATTACGTCATTTACGAGCCGTAGTCCGAATAAAAATCCGAATATCCATACAGCTTTATTTGGATTTTAATACATCATCCTTAACTACCTATCATCGCGTACCTTTGATGTTGACCCGATGGGAGGAAGCTGTGCCACGCATCCGTAACTATAAGGTAAGTTAACGCACGGAAATGTTGGGTGGCTTCTTATACCCAGAGGTATATCTGACAGAGTGACTGGCGGTCACTATACATAATCACACAATACGTATGGTCAGTCCGGACATGTCTAGTCCGGGACTGAGGGAATTATCCTCTCACAGACACATCTATTTATGTTCCTCTCGTTCCATAGATCTCAAAAAACCCGCTGTATTTCTATATACATAATTTGTCCGTCTGACATTTCGTATATTTCACTAATTTGGCTGGCAGATCAATCCTTCTTAACCAAGGAAATGAATATTATATCATTGTATATATCTGAGGTTATTTACATAAAAGTCTATCACAGGCATATTACAGACGCAACCTAAGGATGAATGCAACATCGTCCGTACTCTTGCCATCGTCTGTCTTATTTACCTTAGCAATGTTTAAGACCACATTGACAATGTTTTTTTCTTACTTTAAATAATGTTCTTATCAGTAAGAGAAATTGACTTTTGATTACAACAATATTGTAAGAGGAATTCAACATAAAAATGTATCTTAGTTTGTATTTATTCTGTGAATTAATGGGGGAATGAAAAGTCGTTTTTTAAATGGAAACTTCCTGAATCCATTAACAAAAACACGCACATGATTTTCTGAAGAAAAATATTTTACCAGTCCAGACTCGAGATTTTCATTTTTAATTTTCATGGGAAGGAATATTGGTATTCAGGAAAGAAAGCATTGTCAGAAGAGAGAAGGAGTAGTAGAATTCCCCCTACCTTCAGGGTGTGACAGGGAAATCTACAACCAAGGAAACGAAACGAATTTTTGGTTTTCTAACCCAAATCTCTGTCGAGTGATAGACTACCAAATAATCTCCCGGAGGTTGGGGATTTTGTTTTGTTTTGTTCAAACCTTCTGGAAGGGGATGATTATTTTCTCCAAACCTATTATTACAGTCACATAACCTCTGACAGCAGTCTCGCATGTTTTATTTGCAATTAACCCTTCCCGTCGATAGCTGATTGTGACGTCATAATTTAATGCTCGTCTGACGTCATCGTATTGCTCCTTTGCGTGTTAAATCTGTCATATTGAGGTGACAGAGAAATCCTGAAAAGTAACACTTGAGACGGAAGATGGGATAAATAGTTGTCAACACATACTGCGATTAGGAAAATGTAAAGACAGCGTTGTCGTACATAAAGGATTATTGATATCGATAATTGGTGAAATCGACTCGGATAATTATTATTGAAGCGAGTTGACTTGTGATAGTTATTATTCAGACGAGTTGACTTGTGATAATTATGTAGACTTTTAGCATTCTCTCGTTTCTTTCGACATAAACTTCTCGTCAGATAGCTCCAATCATCACGACGCCACGACAACACATCTGCAAGCATGTATACGATCAGTTCGAGTAGTAAAAGGGTTGGTGTCAACAGATACTGAGATGTGTCTGTGTTTTTGTTATGAATTCTGACGACAAAAGTGTCTAATATAAATGTGTACACGAGATAAAGCAAACAAGAAAACGAAGCAAATCAATGGCAACCAATCGACATCAATATCCCAATAGCATATGTACAGATACTCTCATAAAGTAGTGAAAAGGACGTAATGGTTGGTAGCATGCACTATCAGTTATACTGTGTGGCTATCTCTTGTATAAATTACATGTGCCGTGTATTTATATTATTCAAACATACCGCCATGAAACATTGTTTTAGTAAAGTGTAAAATGCGCGGGATTTAACCAGTCCAGATGGCGGCAATCATACAGCACAAGTGTCTGGCCTCTTTGTGAATGATGTTAAAATATCACTGAACCGAGCAATAGGTTATCCCTCTAACGGAATCCAAATTCACTGATACACCACAACACGAAAAGCCAATTTGTTCATATCCCTTTCTGATACGAGGGGAGGTGCGTTATCGACAGGCACTTATGTATTGCAAAATGACCAGGGCATTAGTGGTAACAAAATATCTGCTGAGACACTCCCCATGTTGTCGATAATCAATCGTACATGATCTATATTTTCCAGATACATAAACAAAAAGATCGTTATCAATACGTTACAACAATGCCTTTGATTTTAGTGTCATAATCACCAAATGTTACCATTACCCCAGATATCACCTCCTGTAGGATTAGTGTTAAGTAGCGTGTTAATCTCAACAGGAAGTGCGTGATTGGGACAGCTCATTCAAGTCTGACAAACAAATATTTATTTTATAAAAGAAACGGAAAATCAGACGAAATGATATCAACTGAAACCTTGATAAAACTGCAACACACCGGATAAGCCATGAAACCAATATTGCTCGTCTTTGATTCATCGTTAGATATTCCATCTAGCAATGCGGGCCAAGTAGTTGCTTCTACTGGAGCTCTCTAATTTGTTGTTAACGGACGCTTTTTCAGAAATAAATGGCTGCCTCTGTAATTGTGTACGACTTGACAAGTTGACCTGCTCCCCATGGGAACTTCTTCGCTTACATTCATAATTTTGTGTGTGTGATTGAAAAGCTGGTGTCGTGGATCATAAACATTGAAGGGGAAATACAAAGAATGACTGCACAATAACACGAATCGATCAGTGGAACTCGTGTAGGAACCGATATTGGCTTACCCTATAAATACAGGAAACGGGGATGGGGTTCAATGCCAGCCACACAGGACTGCAAAGCAAAGACAGAATGACAGATGTCAACTATTTGCAAAATAAATCAGTGCGCCGCGGAGAATCAGTGCCGATCAGTAATATGGGCTTGGTCGACATGCCGCGTAAAATAGGTATCCCCGAGAAACGTTATGAATGACGTGCACGAAACGGACGGAATTACACGAAACTGGCCGGAATGACACGACAGACAGCATTCAGTTCTACATATTCCCACTGCAGGCAGTCGAGAATGTGACAGATTAGAAAATAATAGAATGCAATCGTGATACAAAATTAACAAAGACTGATCAAACAGAATGCAATGCCCTACAATAGATGTCGGCTATTCTGAAAAGCCGTCGTAATTTGCACCGATTACAGACAAATACCTGACGATATAAACCGACCACTGTACATAGTTGTATTAACACTATAATCAGGGAAGTAGTTTCCGCTCAGCCGTACGTCATCGCGTATTCTCTCTTTGTTATCGTTTATACAGTAACGGCAAATATGCTGCTGAATGAAAGCGCACTATTTGTGTTCATTGATAAGGGAAGACCTAAATTGATTGGAATCGTTAGTACAGGTGACCGTCTGTTCTATACCTTCACGCGACACCAAAGGATCAACTAGCATTATCTGGTGACTATTGTGACGTCAATGAACTAACGAAATCCTATCATGCGATGTATACAGGAGAGTTAATGCCCATCCTTTGTTTATTTTGCAAAGACGTCCGGCTATTAATATTGTGTATGAAGATGAGTCGTAATTTCGGTCATAAAGAGGGCTCCGTAAAACTGTGTTTTAAATAAAATTATAATATGAGACGTCTAAAGACAACACACGATTGTTTCTGCATATTAACAAGTTCATTCATAAAATTTATGGGAAAATTGAAAAGCAGCTTTCGAAAAAGCTTTTATTGTAATCTTGAGCATCTTAGAATATTATTTGTTGTTAAAATCATCTTAATATTTTGGTCGGTTGTTGGTTATCATCGTGTAGTTACGGATAAAGTCGATATGATGGCTGAACCACGCCGGTCACTCAGTCACAAATATTTAACATGGAAATCGGGAGAAATGTTCTGTATCAATCTGTTGATGGGGGAAACATATTTGATTATTCCCTTGTTAAAATGAATGGCACCTTTCTTTCCGACACTAACCTGCGATGACCTAAAAAAGGTCTATTTGTGTTTTATTTTAACCGACAGATTACAGACCGTCAACCTTCCGGGTACGGTGACACCTGTGATGTGGCGTCTGATGACACAATAAATCCCTGCTGACAATGCGATCAACAAATAGAGATACTGTGATTACACATTTTTTTTCGAATGACATTTTTTCTGTTGGAAGCAGATTCCTGTTATGTCTATATGCTGCAAAAAACACTGTTATATGTAATAATGTCATGTCTTTTATCAATTTTGATTTACATCTAACCTAAGTACACACGAAACGACATTTAGTTTTGTTTCTTAACTACCAACAATAGCAACTGTCCTCAAGGCTTTAATGCAAGATATACATACCAGTATCCTATTAGTGTTACTTGTAAGTGAAAATCCTTTCCTTCGCCGTATATACAGAACCATGGCGACATATTACTGAACTGGAATCTGATAGTAGTAATTTTATCTGAAATTGCTCTTTCTATGACAGAAGGGAACCGGCTAGTAATTGAAACTCACTTATACAGTGCACGTACGACATTTTAGAGGAGGCTGTTACTAATTGCGATTCGACTTTACGCAGCTTAACTCCAGAATTACCCAATCCCTTGCCTCATTAAGCGTTGATCAGCCTACATCACCCGGGCCTGATTTGAGGGTACCTTGGTAGCCGACAAAAAATCTATAACTCATAGAACGAAATCGATATTTTAGTCTTAGACGTAAATGTGTTAGGTTTTCAACATGAACTCGTACAATTACGTCACATAGCCTCTACTTATTTTTTATCTACTGTATTTAGATTCGTACATAACACGATTTGTTAGATGTGTCAATGGACGTTTTGAAGATAGAAAGTAAGAACGGGTTTGATTAATATTATTCAGTCGCCAGCCATAAAACATGGACGCTGAACTATAATAGGCACAGATGTATCTCGTACAACGCTGCCACCTGACCATAGTATCTTACAAGAAGAGCTAGAATCATATGAACCCCTTTTCAAACATGACATTGACATCTCACGTAAGCGGCAAGATTTTAACACATTTTCCCAACATTCAAAATTGTTAGGATGGTGTAAATAGTTGTCATCCAACCTGTTTTGTGCTTTGCTGGTTTATTTAAAAAGAGTCACACCTCGAGATCTAACCAACACAAGTACAGCAAGACTGAATAATGTTCACCGCATTTTGTCCAACTTTTCCCAACAGAGGTATCTGCTGACTTTATCTTTACAATGTCACCAACGATACGACACTCCCTTATCTCAGAATGCCAAAACCCCGTACTTCAATTAGCGCCATGAACCATTACAGCGATTGGCTGTTACATGTGGTGACGATATCGCTAATAAACATGCAAATTAAGTTGGTCAATAAAAAAGATCATCGAGCAATCAATAAAATTTTGTTTCAAACTAACGTAATCTAATAAGGCGCGTGTAATGATTTCCCATTATCAGAAACGTTCATGTATGCATAGGAACCGCATGCCTCTGCACGTAAGAATGTATGAATCGACACATATGTACTGCCACATAGCGGTGACACACTACACAACTCTTAAAACGGGTCTTACAACAAACTAACGTGTCACCAAGGCAATATAAAGACAAGTTATATCGCCCAGTGGTAATCTGACAAGAAGACAGAAATCGCACGACTCCGTTCATGATTGATAGAGAGAGAAAGGGAGACGTTCTCAAACAACTGTTTGTGGGTACTGGTGTGTATAAGCACACAGACACATTGATTTGTGTAGACGCTCAACTCTCGTTAGAAGGAACCGACATTACACCAGACAACTACTTAACAAATAGCAATTCATCGCGTTGAATATTTTCGTAATCGAATTTTATAGGATTATTCTTCTCACATCCGATGATACCAAAAATAGCGTAAACCTTATTCAAGTCATTTCTGTCAATTTCTCAGCTTTTATTGAATAGAGTTTGGGGCCTACATACCCAAGTTCTCTAACAAATGATTCTGTATTGACAACAATTACCGGTTGAATTCCATACGTAGTGAGTTAAGAGTGGTCTGCTCGACACGTCGCGGCCGTACACTACTCAAACACAACGTGGCTGAGTTAATTGAAAGTGAAAGAACACCAGTGACAACGTTCTCTCTCGTTTTTTGTTTTTGAGAAAATAGAAGTGTTGTTTTGTGTAGAAAACTTGTAAATTCAATATACAAATTATCCTTAGGAACGCTCTGACAATTGGTTTGATGTATTTTCATACAGTTTGGCACTTCATTGCGTCTTTTTTTTATTCGGTTAGTATAATGTCTTTTGTCAGAGTTTTCAATCAAGTCTGTCTGATTTATAGATTTTTGTTGCTCATGTATGTTATATTTATTGTTTTGTTTTTTCGCCCAAGAAAACCTGTCTATTTATCAACAAAATCATTGTCTATTGTATGATGGCTATTAAGTACTAGATTTATGATATGCTGGAGAGAGTAATGGAAATGTCACCGTCGATCAGAGACTGCATGCAACCATATTGGATTTGAGTATATCTTCACTAAAGGGAACTAGCTTCAACAGATCAGATGACATACCATTACATAGCTCGAGCCTGCCGGCCTGCCTGTATGTTTCTGCTACCGATACGATGTACCTGTGTCGGTCAGAATCTCTCAGTCGTGGATTCTCTCGACAACCTATACAAAAATACAACACAGTATGACATTTATTTTGTGGAATCTTTTACAGCTGTACAATCTAGAAACAAAGCCAAAATTATGATAAATTAATTACTGCGGAGATTCCCACAAACATATGATCAACTTAAGGTATACATATACATGTTTTAGCAAGCATATAACACACACACGCATATATATATATATATAATCTATAAAAAAAACCCCAATATAACAATGCTATAACAAAATACAAAATACAAATATATAATATATTATGTGTTATAATATATATAAGAAGCATAAGAATTGATGTTAAATTATACAGAATAGTCAATACATATAGTAAGCTTCACTATATCTATATATTTCAATTTCTACTAAAGTTGGACTCATTGCAACTACTAAATGTGACCTGTTTCATTTGCCGATGAATTTGACCAGATTAGCATTGCCTGTACGTATGGTTTTGAGGAGGGAGATAACCATTTTCATGTCTAAACAAAGAAGATATCGATATCACTTGATGGGATTTTATATTTTTATTGAAGCCACACAAGAAATTGTTCATACAACCAAAAACGATAAATCAGCAAAATATTATAAACTCACGGTTGCTAGCATTAGTGACAAGTCATGTTCTGCCCTAGAAATGTTTTCTCCAGCTACCCATTCTGCCTCTTGTGTCAGTATCGACCCCGGTACAAATCGAAAATAGATCCATATGGTACCGTCTTGTATGAAATGCAGTCGAACAGCAAAATGCCATATCAATTTGTTTCTTCCTTTCAGGCCACGTCTGGTTTCCTGTCTAATTCGACATTCGATTGCTGCAGCTTCACATTTCAGAAGATGTGGAACCTCGAAATTTAGCGGCTCTCCACTTCGAGCTTGCAGCTGAGCCTGCGCACCACGTCTAGACATTATTCTTCCACGATGACGCGTCAGAAAATTGGATATCTTATGAATTCATCAACACAAATTAAATATGAAATTTAAAATCTGTTTTTTGTTTGTTTTTACATAATATGGCTGTACTGTACTGAACTATACACATACACCGTCATGTTATAACATGTCCCTTCAATGACGGACTATTTTTTACATAACGTCAATACGTATGCTCCAGAACCTTGGACAAAGTATCAGAATGGACTTCAAAAGTTCCAATTATTGGAAAAATCACACTCTGATTGAAATATAAGGGTTAAATCTTGCTTTGGTCGATTTCATGGGGTGATGAATTTAGTTGGTCTTGAAACAATCTCATCATGAACTGCTTCGCAGTTCATTAAATTTGTTTCTAAACCGGCTCAATTCAATACCCTATGAAATCGACCAAAGCAAGATTCAATGCTTAAATAAATCTGTCATGTATATTATATTTATAACGTAAGACTTAATGTTAGCTGAAGCAGCCCAGCTTTCCTTTATTAGCTTTTGTTTGAATCGTCCTTTAAAATATTTGTATCAAAATACAACTGTGGAACTGGGCACAATATTATTACCGATCAAAGCCTCCTATAAAAAACTGTGATATTTAAGGGAAAATGAATTTCGGTAAAATAAAATTAAAGTAAAATCATTTTCAGTGTGCCAAGAGTGGGCCAAGTAATCTTATACATGTAGAAAAGTGTTAAAGAAAAAAAAACCAAAAAAACTTTCTGCTACTGATTAAGGTATTAAGGTGTTATATTATATTAGTACATAAAAAACATCTGAGAGTTTATCAAAACCTCTCTTGCATTGCCATGCTTTGTTTCTTGTTTGTCTTCTAATTATTAAGTCGTTTGTACTCACTATACGTATTCAATGTTTCTATTCAAATTGCTATTTGTCCTCATTTTATGTTCGATGAGATATATTTGATTTACTCAGTCCATCTTTCATGTATGTATTTATATCTATGAAATAGGTTTACACATATATATCGATAAGAGATGTTTAAATGTTGGAATGTTGAGTTCAGTCCCGCAAATAATATGGTGTCTTCACGTTGGAGGGTCTGCATTCGCCATGCATCATATACTGTTAATATAACTATTGGTAGTATTCTATATACGAAGGATGATGGAGCATTTCTATTTAAAATAAATGGCAATAATTTTGTACAGTATATTGGAATGTAGGCACCAAAAGCCAGAATCGGAAATGTATCTTTCATGTAATGTTTCCTTAATGTATATTACATTGATCGATGCATTCAAGATGGGGAAATCAGTGCATGTGCACACAAAGTATACCACCTGTCCCATGGGAAATATTGCTGTGGTTGTCTCTGTGAGGGTCGAAACCAAACTTTGCTATATAATCTTCGAATTTAATGAACAAACTGCAATTATTATAGTTACAATGCATCTATCGTAAGGAGCGAGGCTTAATACAATTCTTCGTTTAAAAATTACCAAGTAATAAATTTCACTGAATACACTTGTGCATACGCAACAAAATTTCAAAAAAGGTTGAAACAACATTAATATTCATTTACTTAAACACGCTATACAATTTTGACTGGTTTAGTCGTCAACTATCAACTGCTCATTCTAACGCAGGCTTTGTTACCCAAATCTGCTGACAGCAATTTTGGAAGCTTTACTGGTATTTTAGAGAAATATTATTATGCTTAGGTGTCGAATAATGTGTTTCTGTCTTACAAAGACGTTTGAAATAGGTCCAGTTATATATAAAATCATTAGGATTTGGGTCTCAAATCTGAAAGGACTGACTGCAAGTCTCGTAAAACAGAAATGGTTTTATCGTAAATATTGTTATACCTAGCGCATATCAACCTCAGAGACATTTTAATAAGATAATTTTACCATTCGTTCCAATGACATTTGCTTTTCCAAAAATGAGAATAAGCTGCATAAAAATGGGACAGGAATGAACATACGTGTTTATAATTTACTACATGCTCGGGTGCGAGAAAACAACACAAGACATACGCTTACAATGTACGGGCGAGAATAGGCAACATTTTGTCAGAACTACATGTATAACTCTTTTAAAATACACTAAAGATGATCACGCTCCATATCAGCCATATGACAAGGACTATGTTATATTACAAAGAGGGAGGGAGGGGCACGTTTTGTACTTACCATGTTAGATTCAAATTCAATTAGAAGTAATAAACGATTACAGATTCTTTTTGGAAAAATCACAAGAACCTTCTTATAGTAAATGTCGTTTTGGTGAAAACGTAGTCGTAAAAGTATATATAACAGGATTGAAAACAGTCTACCAGCTGTATATACATGTACAGAGAATGTTTTTGTTAAGATTGAGTCGATTGGGGACCCGGATCAATGTGGACAGATACCACTACATTGGTCCTACAATCGGTGATATCAGGATTGCCGGGAACTCGGCATTATTAAATGAATTTTGTAACTGTAAACCAATTCATTCTTGGGCAGCTCCGATGTAAGGATTCCTCAATTTCTACCGTCCAATTCACTATATTTGGCGCCAAATCAGGTAAGGTATTATATGAATTCATGGCCGGAAAACCAGCGCTTCACTCGTTCGAGTGTCAGTTTTATTTAGCGAAATGTCAAACCAACATTACATGGTAGTCATTGTGTAGATTCCTGCCTCAGACCCGTAAACCAGAGAAATAGGAAATTAACTGCATCTCACAGACCCCAACGAGTCCGTTGAAATCAGCAAAACCTATCTGGCATATATCAAATACGCGATTAAAGAGGCACTGCTTCCTGAGATATGGGTCTTGTTTTGTCAATAGAAATAATTAAAACCTGCCGTCTGTCATCCTCATGTCTGTACAACGTTGATATTAAACCTGGTGCTGGAGATGGTCAAACAGTACTGTTCTGTGCTGACGCATGTGGCTAATATATAGCATTTCAACCCAGACAATTCGCAGCCATTCATCACAAGAAATTGTTGTTTTGATGAAATAAGATACATCTTTCAAAACAGGAGACGAACACGTGATAAACCAATGCATGTCCTATTATCGCTATATCTGTGTAACACACGACGGCGCGTGACAAACGTGTGAAACAAATGTATATGATATGAAAAGCAATCACGTTCATTTCGAAAACAAAAACATTGTATTTTATCTAATTTGCATGGCGAACAATTACGGAGCATTGCTTGGAGATCATAAACTAGCTAAGAAAATGCACAATGAAGACAACGCGGCATTGCTGTCACAGCAAGACAGTCAATTCTTATCATTTTTTTAAAACATATCTTCTGTAGTTTGAAGGAAACACTCGATATTCAAATATATTTTCAAATTTGGTAGCTTCAAATACGATTTGTGTATGGTGAGGTTCCAATTCAGCCATTTCATTAATGAGATATGGGCAGTATCCTCCGGAAACATCTATAAATAAAGAATGCTGCCTACTCAGAGTGTTTCCGAGACTTTTTCATTAAATAAAACTTAAAAAGATAATGGCATTTGTTCTGTATACAGCTACAAGTAACATGAACAGTGAACATGACCTTCAACCGATATACTCTATACTAACCAGCAACTTTGGTCGAAATCAGCAACAACAACAAAAATGTAAGCTTTTTGAAAGCTAGTAACAGTGATCTAGGAAAAATAGAAGAAAATAATACATGGGCTACTAATTTAAATGAATACGAACAGAAAAAAACGAGCTAGAGAATATTAGAAAAATAAAAATGAAAGGGCATATGATAAGATCAAAAGTAAGTTGGCTGGAAGAATGGGAAAAAACATTAAAATATTTTTGCAACTTAGAAACACACAATTATGTTAATAAAACTATTGTTAAAGTTGAAAAAGAAAATGGGGAAATCATAACTAGTCAGGATTCTTAGGGAAATACAAAACTTTTACAAACAATTATATGCTGACCATTCGGATAATATTGAGGATGTTAATTTAGACAGCCTTTTAGATGGTTTAGAATATGTAAAATTAACAGACAATCAACGTGTAAATTTAGAAGGCGAATTATCAGAAACAGAATTACTCTTTGCATTAAAAAATATGAAAAACTGTAAATCACCCGGTTCTGATGGTTTAACTAGTGAATTTTTTAAACTTTTTTGGAATAATTTAAAATATTTTATTATCAGAGCATTGAATTTTGGTTATAATGAGGGGGGAGCTATCCATTACACAAAGACAGGGTATTATCACCTGTATTCCCAAAGGAGATAAAGTTAGACATTTTATTAAAAATTGGAGGCCGATTACTTTATTAAATTTTATATAAATTTGCTTCAGCTTGTATAGAAAACTGTTCTTGATTTTATTATTTCAGACACACAAACAGGTTTTTTAAGTGGAAGATATATTGGGGAAAACACCAGACTTATTTACGACATTATGAATTTTACTGAAATAAACAACATACCAGGACTTTTAATATTTATAGATTTCGAAAAGCACTTTGATTCAGTTTAATGGAATTTTTTATAAAAAGTAGTTGATTTTTTTAATTTTGGTGAAAGCATTAAAAAATGGATAAAAACATTAGACAAAAATACATACTCTGCAAAAAGCCAAAACTGTATGTTGTCAAATTTTGTTGATATACAAAGGGGTTGTCAACAAGGGAATCCTGTCTCCCCATATCTATTTTTACTTGTAGTTGAAATATTGGCTATTCTTATAAAAAAAAAAACAATAAAAATATCAAGGGCATTACAATCCAACAAAAAGACCATAAGCTCTCACAGTTTGCAGATGATACCTCAATAATTTTAGATGGATCTAGAAACTCATTCAACGAAGCACTGAATGTTTTAGATTGCTTTGGTAAAATATCGGGACTAATTGAAAGTAAATAATGATAAAACCCAGGTGATTTGGATTGGCAGCAAGAAATTCAGTGCAGACGTTTACCATCATAGATGGAAACTTAAATGGGGAGAAACAAAATTTAATATGCTAGGAGTTTATTTTTCAGTTAAACTAGATGAGGTTGTAACTTTGAATTATACCATAGTTCTTAAAAATGTTGATAAAAGTATAAACCAGTGGTCAAGCAGAATTTTAACACCTCTTTTCGGATAGTTGTATTAAAATCAATCAGTATACCAAAATTTAATCNATTACTTAAGAATAATGATAAATGTTGGACAAATATTTTTGAAGCAGAACATTTTCCCACTATCAACATATCAGATTTTGGTACTGACTTCATTAAAAAATTTAAGACCAAAAATGCCTTCTGGAAAAATGTTTTTCAGGCATGGGTAGATATTTCAGAAAAAACACAAATGCAAATTAAAAATATTGAGCAGTTTCTTACTTTTCCTATATGGTATAACCCAATTTTCTGCATTGATAACAGGTCTTTTTTCATTAAAAAATGGTTTGAGAAGGGTGTTCAAAATGTGTGTGACCTACTGGACCAAGATAATCCTTTCTAACCTTTGCAAACTTTAAACTTTAATTCAATATCGAGTCAGAAAACTTTTTAATTTATCAAAGTATATGCCAATCAATTAAGCAAAGATATAGGCAATTTAACTATAATTTAACTGCTGTAAACATTGTTGAAAGACCATTTATACCACACCATATCAATATAATTATGACTAGCAAGAAAGGTTGTAAAGACATGTATGTTACCCTGAATAATAAAAATAAATGTTCGAATACAGCTGAAATAAAATGGAAATCAAAAGAAAGTTTTAGAAACATGGACTGGAAACGATTGTATAGCATTCCTTTTAAAAGTACAACGGTACAACACTTCAGTGGTTCCAGTATCGGTTACAAAATCGCATTCTCCCACTAAATAATTACTTGAAAACTATTGGTGTTTTGAACAATAACCTTTGTAATATGTGTAACACAGAAATTGAAACTATAGAACATATTTTCTGGGAATTTTCTCATTCTTTCAGACTTTGGCAAGATTTGAAAAACAAAATATACCACAACTTAGATAAATTAATTGATTTTAGATTAGAAACAGTATTATTTGGAGAGACAGAAACTGTTGCCTTACCAATTAACTTTATTATCCTTTATGCAAAATATTATATATACACTGTATAAAGAAAAAAACAAAGACTCAGGTTAGATGGTATGATTGAGTTTCTAGCATTCCGATATAACAATTAAAAATTAGCCTCAAAAAATGTACGCAACGAAAAATTTGATCAAACATGGTTTGAATGGAAAGATATTTTTTAACAGATTAAAAAATCAAGTTTACACAATCCATACATCTTTGTATCTTTGTTTATATAATTGATACTCCTTCTCTTGAAATGAATATTTAAATTTTATGTTGATTTTGTAAACTGATAAAAATAAAACTGCATATATCCGGTATGTTATGGTGTGAGTGGATGTATGTGCTATTTTTTGTTTGTTTTGTTTTATAATTATCTTTTTAGCGGACATAAAAACCTGTATGAAAACCGGTTTTAAAATGCTATTTGAAAATCGATGTCAGCATATGTCCATGTCAATGTGAATGACCACATGCATGTGTCATAGAAATATTCATACACATGTGTATATATATATATATATATATCTGACACTGTTTGCACAGTGTATTTATTATTGTTTCTCAACTGCTTGAAATTATGCTTGCATAATGATGCATCTGATTCAATGTATGTAAGTCTGTCTCAATGTATACATGTATGTATGAACTGTCTGTCTGTGTGGCTGTCTGAGTGTCTGTGTGTCTGTGTGTCTGTCTGTCTCATGTATATATGTATGTATGAACTGTCTGTCTGTGTGTCTGTCTGTGTGTCTCTGTATGTGTGTGTGTGTGTGTCTGTCTGTCTGTCTCATGTATATATGTATGTGTGTATGAGTATATATGTGGGTGTATTTGTATGTGTATTATGTTTTTTGTGTATACGTGTTATATGTTTATCCTTGTTTGTAATATTATGTTGTATATGGAATTTGTTAGGGTGTGAAAGAAGTATGTTTTGTGTTCTTGTCCTGTACTCTTTTTGCAAATATTTTATTTTCACATTGCCCTTCCTATTTATTTATTTATAGTTTGACTGATGGATGTTGAATGAGAACCCTCCTGCGTGAGGACACCATATTGTTCAGGGGCTGACTCCAGGACTCTCCAACCCTAGCTTCACCTATCAAAATATTTATATATGTATATATATATCTTCTTCGAAGCAGTATATGTATATAAATATTTATGAAAAAAATGGCTGGGGGAATGAAATATTTGTACTGAAAAAAACCAGAAAAAAAACCCAGTGACAGATATAATAAAATATTTATATCTAAGAGATTGAATCAAAAGTAAAAAACATTAAGAAACATATTTGACAGGAATTCGGAATTATTAGTATCATATTTTCACTATTTTTTTTGCTAACACCATACTCTAACCCCAATAGTATGTAATGACAGAACGAAGTTCTTGGCACGTGACTATCAATGTCAGTTTTTCCTTACTTATTTCTGTTCTATGTTTCCAAGTCATTCGTTAGTGTACGAATATTGTACAGTTGCTGTTCTGTTGTGACCGCGTGTTCGATGATTATATTCGCAGTTCTGTATTGCTGTCTGTTGTGATCGCGTATTTGATGAATGTATTCGAAGTTCTGTATATTTCTAAGCCACACGTTCGTGTACTTGCTGTGTGTTGTGATCGCGTGTTTGATGATTATATTCGCAGTTCTGTATTGCTGTCTGTTGTGATCGCGTATTTGATGATTATATTCACAGTTCTGTATATTTCTAAGTCACACGTTCGTGTACATGCTGTCTGTTAATGTTGTGACCGCGTGTTTGATGATTATATTCACAGTTCTGTATAT
>NW_018408462.1:0-2037 GCF_002113885.1 Mizuhopecten yessoensis
ACCACTAAATCAACATCACCATTCCTGTAAATATGTTACATAGACTACTAAATCAACATCACCATTCCTGTTAATATGGTACATAGAGCACTAAATCAACATCACCATTCCTGTTAATATGGTACATAGACCCCTTAATCAACATCAACATTCCTGTAAATATGGTACATAGACCCCTTAATCAACATCACCATTCCTGTTAATATGTTACATAGACCACTAAATCAACATAACCATTCATGTTAATATGTTACATAGACTACTAAATCATCATCACCATTACTGTTAATATGTTACATAGACCACTAAATCAACATAACGATTCCAGTTGATATATTACATAGACCACTAAATCAACATCACCATTCCTGTTAATATGTTACATAGACAACTAAATCAACATCACCATTCATGTTAATATGTTATATAGACCACTAAATCAACATCAACATTCCTGTTAATATGTTACATAGACCACTATATCAACATCACCATTCCTGTTGATATATTACATAGACCACTAAATCAACTTCACCATTCCTGTTGATATGTGACATAGACAAGTAAATCAACATCACCATTCCTGTTAATATATTACATAGACAATTAAATCAACATCACCATTCCTGTAAATGTGTTACATAGACCACTAAACCAACATCACCATTCCTGTTAATATATTACATAGACAATTAAATCAAAATCACCATCCCTGTTAATATGTTCTGTTAGTGTGTTATATAGACAGGACACAATGTCAATACCACTACTCCTGTTAGTGTGTTACATAGACAATTAAATCAACATCACCATCCCTGTTAATATGTTACATAGACCACTAAATCAACATCACCATTCCTGTTAATATGGTACATAGACCCCTTAACCAACATCAACATTCCTGTAAATATGTTACATAGACCACTAAATCAACATCACCATTCCTGTAAATATGTTACATAGACCACTAAATCAATATCACTACTTCTGTTAGTTTGTTATATAGACAGACACAATGTCAATATCACGACTCCTGTTTATGTGTTATATAGACAGGACAGAACGTAAACATTACTACTCCTGTTAGTGTGTTATATAGACAGGACACAATGTCAATATCACTACTCCTGTTTATGTGTTATATAGACAGGACAGAACGTAAACATTACTACTCCTGTTAGTGTGTTATATAGACAGACACAACGTCAATATCACTAATCCTGGTAGTGTGTTATATAGACAAACACNTATCACTACTCCTGTTAGTGTGTTATATAGACAGGACACAACGTCAGTATCACTACTCCTGTTAGTGTGTTATATAGACAGGACACAACGTCAGTATCACTACTCCTGTTAGTGTGTTATATAGACAGACACAATATCAATATCACTACTCCTGTTAGTGTGTTATATAGAAAGACACAACGTCAATATCACTACTCCGGTTAGTGTGTTATATAGACAAACACAATATCAATATCACTACTTCTCTTAATGTGCAATATAGACAGGACACAATGTCAATATCACTACTCCTGTTAGTGTGTTATATAGACAGAAACAACGTCAATATCACTCCTCCGGTTAGTGTGTTATATAGACAAACACAACATCATTATCACTACTCCTATTAGTGTGTTATATAGAAAGACACAACGTCAATATCACTACTCCTGTTAGTGTGTTATATAGACAAACACAACATCAATATCACTACTCCTATTAGTGTGTTATATAGACAAAAACAATATCAATATCACTACTACTGTTAATGTGGTATATAGACAGGACAAAACGTCAATATTACTACTCCTGTTAGTGTGTTATATAGACAGACTCAACGTCAATATCACTACTCCTGTTATTGTGTTATATAGACAGACACAATGTCAATATCACTACTCCGGTTAGTGTGTTATATAGACAGCACACACAATGTCAATATCACTACTACTGTTAGTGTGTTATATAGACAGGACAAAATGTCAGTATCACTACTCCTGTTAGTGTGTATAGACAGACACAATGTCAATA
>NW_018408462.1:2274-3355 GCF_002113885.1 Mizuhopecten yessoensis
ACAATATCACTACCTCTGTTATTGAGTTATATAGACAGACAAAATGACAATACCACTACTTCTGTTAGTGTGTTCTATAGACAGGACACAACATCAATATCACTACTCCTGTTAGTGTGTTATATAGACAGGACACAACGTAAATATCACTACTATATAGACAGACACAATGACAATATCACTACCTCTGTTATTGAGTTATATAGACAGACAAAATGACAATACCACTACTTCTGTTAGTGTGTTCTATAGACAGGACACAACATCAATATCACTAATCCTGTTAGTGTGTTATATAGACAGACACAATATCAATATCACTACTCCTGTTAGTGTGTTATATAGGCAGACACAATACCAATATCATTACTCCTGTTAGTGTGTTATATAGACAGGACACAATGTCAATGTCACTACTCCTGTTAGTGTGTTATATAGACAGGACACAATTTCAATATCACTACTCCTGTTAGTGGGTTATATAGACAGGGCACAATGTCAATATCACTACCCCTGTTAGTGTGTTATATAGACAGAAAACAACGTCAGTATCACTACTCCTGTTAGTGTGTTATACAGGCAGGACACAACGTTGATATCACTACTCCTGTTAGTGTTTTATATAGACAGGACACCACGTAAATATCACTACTTCTGTAAGTGCATTATATAGACAGGACACAACGTCAATATCACTACCCCTGTTAGTGTGTTATAAAGGCAGGACACAATGTCAATATCACTACTCCTGTTAGTGTGTTATATAGACAGGTCACAACGTAAATATCACTACTCCTGTTAGTGTGTTATATAGACAGGACAGAACGACAATATATATTAGTGTGTTTTAGAGACAGGACACAATACCAATATCACTACTCCTGTTAGTGTTTTATATAGACAGGACACAACGTCAATACCACTACTCCTGTTAGTGTGTTATATAGACAGGACACAACATCAATATCACTATTCCTATTAGTGTGTTATATAGACAGACACAATGACAATATATATTCGTGTGTTATACAGACATGACACAATACCAATATCACTACTCCTGTTAGTGTGTTATATAGAC
>NW_018408462.1:6624-16501 GCF_002113885.1 Mizuhopecten yessoensis
ATGTTAGTGTGTTATACAGGCAGGACACAACGTTAATATCACTGCTCTTGTTAGTGTGTTACATAGACAGACACAATATCAATATCACTACTCCTGTTAGTGTGTTATATAGACAGACACAATGTCAATATCACTACTGCTGTTATTGTGTTATATAGACAGACACAATGTCTATATCACTACTCCTGTTAGTGTGTTATACAGAAAGACACATTGTCAATAACACTACTCCTGTTAGTGTGTTATATATACAGGACACACAACGTCAATATCACTACTCCTGTTAGTGTGTTATACAGTCAGGACACAACGTCAATATCACTACTCCTGTTATCGCATTTTATAGACAGGACACAATTTCAATATCACTACTCCTGTTAGTGTATTGTATAGACAGACACAATATCAATATCACCATTCCTGTTAGTGTAATATAGAGACAGGACACAACGTCAATATCACTACTCCTGTTAGTGTGTAATAGAGACAGGACACAACGTAAATATCACTACTTCTGTTAGTGCATTATACAGACAGGACACAACGTCAATATCACCACTCCTGTTAGTGTGTTATAACGGCAGGACACAATGTCAATATCACTACTCCTGTTAGTGTGTTAGAAAGGCAGGACACAATGTCAATATCACTACTCCTGTTAGTGTGTCATATAGACAATACACAACATCAATATCACTATTCCTATTAGTGTGTTATATATACAGACACAATGTCAATATCACGACTCCTGTTAGTGTGTTATATAGACTGGACACAATGTCAATATCACCACTCATGTTAGTGTATTGTATAGACAGGACACAACGTCAATATTACCAATCCTGTTAGTGTGTTATATAGACAGGACAAAATGTCAATATCACCAATCCTGTTAGTGTATTATATAGACAGTACACAACGTCAATATCACCAATCCTGTTAGTGTGTTATATAAACAGGACGACACAGTGGCAATCTCTCTACTGCTCTTATTGTGTTATATAGACAGGACACAATGGCAATATCACTACTCCTGTTAGTGTGTCATATAGACAATACACATCATCAATATCACTATTCCTATTAGTGTGTTATATAGACAGGACACACAATATCAATATCATTACTCCTGTTAGTGTGTTATATAGACAAACACAATGTCAATATCACTACTCCTGCTAGTGTGTTATATAGACAGGACACACAATATCAATATCATTACTCCTGTTAGTGTGTTATATAGACATGACACAATGTCAATATCATCACTCCTGTTAGTGTGTTATATAGACATGACACAATGTCAATATCATCACTCCTGTTAGTGTGTTATATAGACTGGACACAATGTCAATATCACCACTCATGTTAGTGTATTATATAGACAGGACACAACGTCAATATTACCAATCCTGTTAGTGTGTTATATAGACAGGCACAATGTCAATATCACTACTCCTGTTGGTGTGTTAGAAAGGCAGGACACAATGTAAATATCACTACTCCTGTTAGTGTGTATAGACAGGACACAATGTCAATATCACTACTCCTGTTAGTGTGTTATATAGACAGCACACAATGTCAATACCACTACTGCTGTTATTGTGTTATATAGACAGACACAATGTTAATATCACTACTCCTGTTAGTGTGTTATATAGACAGGACACAACGTCAATATCACCAATCCTGTTAGTGTGTTATATAAACGGGACACAATGTTAATGTTTTGTTAGTGATGATATTTTTAGTCACGTGTAAATAATGTATTATTAAGATGGATATCAATAGCAAAGGGCCGCAGTGGCCGAATGGCTAGGGCGTCTGATATTTTGTTTCTACATGTAGTTGCCATCTTACGCTTGGTTCCAGGTTCGAGACCTCCATTGGGTAGTTCGTAGGTACCGACCATTGGTCGATATTTTTTTCCGGATATTCCACCTATCATTCACCACCAAAACCTGGCATGTCCTTAAATGACCATAGCTGTTTTACATGTAATGACGTAAAACACTAACAAACCAAAACAATCCTCACAAATAGTCAGGATAAATCAAGGAGCAGACTGGGCATTAGGAGATTGTAATCAGTTTGAATTCCTTCTGAGAACGTGACTCGAGCACCAAATGTTATAACATATACAAACTGCATTGATAAATTTTGCGAAAACTTCACAACAATATTGAAATGACATCACATCAAAAACAGTGATACATATTATGATTAAATCATATAGACTATGACCTGAAGATAGAAGCAGATATGCCTGCGTTCAGAATAAACTAAGTTAAACATTATCATAACAACGGGAAATCCTTATCCACCTGAGTGATGTAAATACATGTATCTTACCAGTTCAACAGATCCGTAATGACGCCGACTGAACACATCTCTACGAACGGACAAATCTGATGCTGGTGTACTGAAACAACAAACCAAAACATGTCTTATTATAGAGTCTGTCTGAGGATAAAGGTTCGAGGGGGCGAAGTGTACCAAACACACTACATAGCTTACTGTTTATGAAGGTTATAGGACGTTATATAACAAAAGACACGTCAACAACTTATTATCTATCTGTATAAAGTTATGTTTAACCATACTGTATACGTGTGTACAACGACATATATATATATATATACCCAAACGGTATACGTGTGTACAACGATATGTATAACCATACGGTATACGTGTGTACAACGACATGTATAACCATACTTTATACGTGTGTACAACGATATGTATAACCATACTGTATCCGTGTGTACAACGTCATGTATAACCATACTGTATACGTGTGTACAACCACATGTATAACCATACGGTATACGTGTGTACAACGACATGTATAACCATACTGTATACGTGTGTACAACGATATGTATAACCATACTGTATACATGTGTACAACGACATGTATATCCATACTGTATACGTGTGTACAACGACATGTATAACCATACTGTATACGTGTGTAAAACGACATGCATAACCATACTGTATACGTGTGTACAACAACATGTATAACCATACTGTATACGTGTGTACAACATGTATAACCATACGGTATACGTGTGTACAACGACATATATAACCATACTGTATACGTGTGTACAACAACATGTATAACCATACTGTATACGTGTGTACAACATGTATAACCATACGGTATACGTGTGTACAACGACATGTATAACCATACTGTATACATGTGTACAACGACATATATAACCATACTGTATACGTGTGAACAACCACATGTATAACCATACGGTATACGTTCGAACAACCACATGTATAACCATACGGGATACGTGTGTACAACGACATGTATAACCATACGGTGTACGTGTGAACAACAACATGTATAACCATACGGTATACTTGTGTACAACCACATGTATATCCATACGGTATACGTGTGTACAAAGACATGTATAACCATACGGTGTACGTGTGTACAACAACATGTATAACCATACGGTATACGTGTGTACAACCACATGTATAAACATACGGTATACGTGTGAACAACCACATGTATAACCATACGGTATACGTTCGAACAACCACATGTATAACCATACGGTATACGTGTGTACAACCACATGTATATCCATACGGAATACGTGTGTACAACCACATGTATATCCATACGGTATACGTGTGTACAAAGACATGTATAACCATACTGTATACGTGTGTACAACTACATGTATAACCATACGGTATACGTGTGAACAACTACATGTATAACCATACTGTATACGTGTGTACAACAACATGTATAACCAAACGGTATACGTGTGAACAACCACATGTATAACCATACGGTATACGTGTGAACAACGACATGTATAACCATACGGTATACGTGTGAACAACCACATGTATAACCATACGGCATACGTGTGTACAACCACATGTATAACCATACGGTATACGTGTGTACAACGACATGTTCCACAAACTGAGTATTCAACGTGCTATGCAGTACGTGTAAACAAGAAAATCTATATTTAGATATCTTTTTTCTGTCTTAAACTTAATTTAAAGAACATTTTTCTTTAAATGGGATGTGTTTCAAACGTAAACCCTGTAGTTTAATTGATTTTGGTAAAATCGATTGACAAATGCCAGAAAAGTACATGTCTTAAATACCTGTGTACACCAACATTATCTGACCTAAAATACTTGTATACACGAACAGTGTCTGATCTAAATACGTGTATACACGAACAGTGTCTGAAATAAAAAACGTGTATACACGCACATTGTCTGACCTAGTGACTGACCTAAAATATGTGAGTACACGAATAGTGTCTGGCTTAAAATACGTGCGTACTAGAACAGCATCTGACCTAAAATATGTGTGTATACGAACAGTGTCTGACCTATAATACGTGTAAACACGCACATTGTCTGACCTAACGTCTGACCTAAAATATGTGTGTACCCGAATAGTGTCTGGCCTAAAATACATGTATACACGCACAGTGTCTGACCTAAAATATGTGTGTACACGAACAGTATCTGACCTAAAATATGTGTGTACACGAACAGTGTCTGACCTTAAATACGTGTAAACACGAACAGTATCTGACTTAAAATACTGGTATACGATTAGTGTCTGACCTAAAATACCTGTATTCACGAACAGCATCTGACCTCAATTACGTGTATAGATGAACAGTGTCTTACTTAAAATACGTGTGTACGCGAACAGTGTCTGACCTTAAATATGTGTGTAAACGAAATGTGTCTGACCTCAATTTTTTGTATAGACTAACAGTATATGACAAAAAAACGTGTGTACACGGACAGTGTCTAACATAAAATACGTTTGTACACGAACAGTATCTTACCTAAAATACGTGTGTACACGAACAGTTTCTGACCTCAATTACGTGTGTACACCAACAGTGTCTGACCTATAATACGGTCTGACCTTAAATACGTGTAAACACGAACAGTATCTTATAACCATACGGTATACGTGTGTACAACGACATGTATAACCATACTGTATACGTGTGTACAAAGACATATATAACCATACTGTATACGTGTGTACAAAGACATATATAACCATACTGTATACGTGTGTACAAAGACATATATAACCATACTGTATACGTGTGTACAAAGACATGTATAACCATACGGTATACGTGTGAACAACGACATGTATAACCATACGTTATACGTGTGTACAACGACATGTATAACCATACTGTATACGTGTGTACAAAGACATATATAACCATACTGTATACGTGTGTACAAAGACATATATAACCATACTGTATACGTGTGTACAACAACATGTATAACCATACTGTATACGTGTGTACAACTACATGTATATCCATGCTGTATACGTGTGTACAACCACATGTATAACCATGCTGTATACGTGTGTACAACGATATGTATAACCATACGGTGTACGTGTGTACAACTACATGTATATCCATACGGTATACGTGTGTACAAAGACATGTATAACCATACTGTAAACGTGTGTACAACGACATGTATAACCATACGGTGTACGTGTGAACAACGACATGTATAACCATACGGTATACGTGTGTACAAAGACATGTATAACCATACGGTATGCGTGTGTACTACGACATGTATAACCATACTGTATACGTGTGTACAAAGACATGTATAACCATACGGTATGCGTGTGTACTACGACATGTATAACCATACTGTATACGTGTGTACAACGACATGTGTAACCATACGGTATACGTGTGTACAACGACATGTATAACCATACGGTATACGTGTGTACAACGATATGTATAACCATACTGTGTACGTGTGTACAACCACATGTATAACCATGCTGTATACGTGTGTACAACGATATGTATAACCATACGGTGTACGTGTGTACTACTACATGTATAACCATACGGTATACGTGTGTACAACGATATGTATAACCATACGGTATACATGTGTACAACGACATGTATAACCATACTGTATACGTGTGTACAACGATATGTATAACCATACTGTGTACGTGTGTACAACCACATGTATAACCATGCTGTATACGTTTGTACAACCACATGTATAACCATGCTGTATACGTGTGTACAACGATATGTATAACCATACGGTGTACGTGTGTACTACTACATGTATAACCATACGGTATTCGTGTGTACAACCAAATGTATAACCATACTGTATACGTGTGTACAACCACATGTATATCCATACGGTATACGTGTGTACAAAGACATGTATAACCATACTGTATACGTGTGTACAACGATATGTATACCCATACGGTATACATGTGTACAACGACATGTATAACCATACGGTGTACGTGTGAACAACGACATGTATAACCATACGGTATACGTGTGAACAACGATATGTATAACCATGCGGTGTACGTGTGTACTACTACATGTATAACCATACGGTATTCGTGTGTACAACCACATGTATAACCATACTGTATACGTGTGTACAAAGACATATATAACCATACTGTATACGTGTGTACAACGACATGTATAACCATACGGTATACGTGTGTACAACCACATGTATAACCATGCTGTATACGTTTGTACAACCACATGTATAACCATGCTGTATACGTGTGTACAACGATATGTATAACCATACGGTATACATGTGTACAACGACATGTATAACCATACTGTATACGTGTGTACAAAGACATGTATAACCATACGGTATGCGTGTGTACAACGACATGTATAACCATACTGTATACGTGTGTACTACTACATGTATAACCATACGGTATTCGTGTGTACAACCAAATGTATAACCATACTGTATACGTGTGTACAACCACATGTATAACCATACTGTATACGTGTGTACAAAGACATGTATAACCATACGGTATACGTGTGTACAACCACATGTATAACCATACGGTATACGTGTGAACAACGATATGTATAACCATACGGTGTACGTGTGTACTACTACATGTATAACCATACGGTATTCGTGTGTACAACCACATGTATAACCATACTGTATACGTGTGTACAACTACATGTATATCCATACGGTATACGTGTTTACAAAGACATGTATAACCATACGGTATGCGTGTGTACTACGACATGTATAACCATACTGTATACGTGTGTACAACGACATGTATAACCATACTGTATACGTGTGTACAACGACATGTATAACCATACGGCGTACGTGTGTACAACTACATGTATATCCATACGGTATACGTGTGTACAAAGACATGTATAACCATACGGTATACGTGTGAACAACGATATGTATAACCATACGGTGTACGTGTGTACAACTACATGTATAACCATACGGTATACGTGTGAACAACCACATGTATAACCATACGGTATACGTGTGTACAACGACATGTTCCACAAACTGAGTATTCAACGTGCTATGCAGTACGTGTAAACAAGAAAATTTTTATTTAGATATCTTTTTTCTGTCTTAAACCTAATTTAAAGAACATTTTTCTAAAATGTGATGTGTTTCAAACGTAAACTCTTTATTTTTAATTGATTTTGGTAAAATCGATTGACAATTGCCAGAAAAGTACATGTCTTAAATACCTGTGTACACCAACATTATCTGACCTAAAATACTTGTATACACGAACAGTGTCTGATCTAAATACGTGTATACACGAACAGTGTCTGAAATAAAAAACGTGTATACACGCACATTGTCTGACCTAGTGACTGACCTAAAATATGTGAGTACACGAATAGTGTCTGGCTTAAAATACGTGCGTACTAGAACAGCATCTGACCTAAAATATGTGTGTATACAAACAGTGTCTGACCTATAATACGTGTATACACGCACATTGTCTGACCTAGTGTCTGAATTAAAATACGTGTGTACACGAACAGTATCTGACCTGAATTACGTGTATAGACGAACAGTGTCTGACCTAAAATACGTGTGTACACGAACAGTATCTGACCTCAATTACGTGTATAGACGAACAGTGTCTGACCTAAAATACGTTTGTACACGAAAGGTGTCTGAATTAAATGCGTGTGTATACGAACAGTATCTGACCTATAATATGTGTGTACACGAACAGTATCTGACCTATAATATGTGTGTACACGAACAGTATTTGACTCACAATACATGATTACAGTAATAGTTTTTAATACACGCGCTGATAGAGTACTGCGGTTAAACTATCACCATGACTATTGAGTTTAACAGCGTGTGTACTTGCCCAGACGCTATTACAGGAACACCGGCAATACAAAGGATGAAAGCCGGAACCGTTTGTGGCGGAAGGACTGGCATATCAAAGTATTGCATCTACAGATACAATGTATGTTTAAAACATTGAAACTGAAAAGTGTTATAATGATTGTAACCTGTCTAGTTTTGTTATAACAATATGGCTACGACACTTTATAAAACGTGTATATGTTTTACATTAGTGAACAAGTAAAAAATGTTACTCTAGCATTTTACTAATATCTCTCCCCATTCCAATAGCCAAACTCATCTTCCTTTTCCCGGGCCGTATACCTCTTCACACCTAGTTAGGCTCTGTATGACCTAGGTATAGGAATGAACTTCAGATGATATGTCATCTAGCATACGGTAGTGTTGCAAAAGAGATTGATATGTCGTTAGTCCAGTGAGACTTTTTATTGACTACTTAAGCCTCGCTATGGACCATTTTAATAGCTAAAGTAAAAGTTAAACATATTCTAATCACATATATGAATTCCGACTTTTAATTGAGGTCTTTGAATATGACTGACCACGGGTTAAAACTTAGGGTGAAAATATCATCTTTCAGGAAGAACACTTGTCGGTGTATAATAAGTATTTGTTTTTGTGTACACATTGTATATCCTAGAGAGTGGTGTACATATGTACTGTATATGTTTTTGTGTACACTTTGTATATCCTAGGGAGTGGTGTACGTATGTACTGTATATGTTTTTGTGTACACATTGTATATCCTAGAGAGTGGTGTACATATGTACTGTTTATAATTTGTGTACACATTGTATATCCTAGAGAGTGGTGTACATATGTACTGCTTATGATTTGTGTACACATTGTATATCCTAGAGAGTGGTGTACATATGTACTGTATATGTTTTGTGTACACATTGTATATCCTAGAGAGTGGTTAACATATGTACTGTACATGTTTTGTGTACACTTTGTATATCCTAGAGAGTGGTGTAAATATGTACTGTATATATTTTATGTACACATTGTATATCCTAGAGAGTGGTGTACATATGTACTGTATCTGTTTTGTGTACACATTGTATATCCTAGAGAGTGGCGTACATATGTACTGTATATGTTTTTGTGTACACATTGTATATCCTAGAGAGTAATGAACATATGTACTGTATATGTTTTTGTGTACACATTGTATATCCTAGAGAGTGGTGTACATATGTACTGTATAGGTTTTTGTGTACACATTGTATATCCTAGATAGTGGTGTACATATGTACTGTATATGTTTAGTGTACACATTGTATATCCTAGACCGTGGTGTACATATGAACTGTATATGTTTAGTGTACACATTGTATATCCTAGAGAGTGGTGTACATATGTACTGTATATGTTTTGTGTACACTTTGTTTATCCTAGAGATTGGTGTACATATGTACTGTATAGGTTTATTTGTACACATTGTATGTACACATACAGAGAGTTGTGTACATATGTACTGTATATGTTTTGTGTACACATTGTATATCCTAGACCGTGGTGTACATATGAACTGTATATGTTTTTGTGTACACATTGTATATCCTAGAGAGTGGTGTACATATGTACTGTATATGTTTTG
>NW_018408462.1:18732-36136 GCF_002113885.1 Mizuhopecten yessoensis
TTTTGTGTACACATTGTATATCCTAGAGAGTGGTGTACATATGTACTGTATATGTTTTGTGTACACATTGTATATCCTAGAGAGTCGTGTGCGTATGTACTGTATATGTTTTTGGTTAACAGTTGGTTTATGAATGATTTACTCTGGTTAGATATTGACGTACACATAGCGAACTGTGACTGTCAGTTAATAAATGGATAGTGAATTATAGTATGATAGTACAATGTAGCACATTTGTACAAACTTGTCATACGGTATTGTATGAATGGCCAAGTCTAGTGAGATGGTGACGTATGTATAAACAGAACATTGTGATACGGTGTCGTGTGAATGGTCAAGTCTAGTAAGATGTTGACGTAAGTATTACCAGAACAATGTGATACGGTGTCGTGTGTATGGCCAAGTCTAGTGAGATGTTGACGTAAGTATCAACAGAACAATAATGGCCAAGTCTAGTAAGATGGTGACGTAAGTATAAATAGAACAATGTTATACGGTGTTGTATGACTGGCCAAGTCTAGTGAGATGTTGACGTAAGTATCAACAGAACAATAATGGCCAAGTCTAGTAAGATGGTGACGTAAGTATTACCAGAACAATGTGATACGGTGTTGTATGTATGGCCAAGTCAAGTAAGATGGTGACGTAAGTATAAACAGAACATTGTGATACGGTGTTGTATGAATGGCCAAGTCTAGTAAGATGGTGACATAAGTTTTACCAGAACATTGTGATACGGTGTTTTATGTATGGCCAAGTCTAGTGAGATGTTGACGTAAGTATAAACAATACATTGTGATACGGTGTTGTATGAATGGCCAAGTCTAGTAAGATGTTGACGTAAGTATTACCAGAACAATGTGATACGGTGTTGTATGAATGGCCAAGTCTAGTAAGATGGTGACGTAAGTATTACCAGAACATTGTGATACGGTGTTGTATGAATGGCCAAGTCTAGTAAGATGGTGACGTAAGTATTACCAGAACATTGTGACACGGTGTTGTATGAATGGCCAAGTCTAGTAAGATGGTGACGTAAGTATTACCAGAACAATGTGATACGGTGTTGTATGTATGGCCAAGTCAAGTAAGATGGTGACGTAAGTATAAACAGAACATTGTGATACGGTGTTGTATGAATGGCCAAGTCTAGTAAGATGGTGACATAAGTTTTACCAGAACATTGTGATACGGTGTTTTATGTATGGCCAAGTCTAGTGAGATGTTGACGTAAGTATAAACAATACATTGTGATACGGTGTTGTATGAATGGCCAAGTCTAGTAAGATGTTGACGTAAGTATTACCAGAACAATGTGATACGGTGTTGTATGAATGGCCAAGTCTAGTAAGATGGTGACGTAAGTATTACCAGAACATTGTGATACGGTGTTGTATGAATGGCCAAGTCTAGTAAGATGTTGACGTAAGTATTACCAGAACATTGTGATACGGTGTTGTTTGAATGGTCAAGTCTAGTGAGATGTTGACGTAAGTATTACCAGAACATTGTGATACGGGGTTGTTTGAATGGTCAAGTCTAGTAAGATGGTGACGTAAGTATTACCAGAACAATGTGATACGGTGTCGTGTGTATGGCCAAGTCTAGTGAGATGTTGACGTAAGTATAAACAGAACATTGTGATACGGTGTTGTTTGAATGGTCAAGTCTAGTAAGATGTTGACGTAAGTATTATCAGAACAATGTGATACGGTGTTGTATGAATGGCCAAGTCTAGTAAGATGGTGACGTAAGTATTACCAGAACAATGGGATACGGTGTTGTGTGAATGGCCAAGTATAGTGAGATGTTGACGTAAGTATAAACAGAACATTGTGATACGGTGTTGTATGAATGGCCAAGTCTAGTAAGATGTTGACGTAAGTATTACCAGAACATTGTGATACTGTGTTGTTTGAATGGTCAAGTCTAGTGAGATGTTGACGTAAGGATTACCAGAACAATGTGATACGGTGTTGTGTGAATGGCCAAGTATAGTGAGATGTTGACGTAAGTATAAACAGAACAATGTGATACGGTGTTGTTTGAATGGCCAAGTCTAGTGAGATGTTGACGTAAATATTACCAGAACATTGTGATACGGTGTTGTATGAATGGCCAAGTCTAGTAAGATGGTGACGTAAGTATTACCAGAACATTGTGATACGGGGTTGTTTGAATGGTCAAGTCTAGTAAGATGGTGACGTAAGTATCAACAGAACATTGTGATACGGTGTTGTTTGAATGGCCAAGTCTAGTGAGATGTTGACGTAAATATTACCAGAACATTGTGATACGGTGTTGTATGAATGGCCAAGTCTAGTGAGATGTTGACGTACGTATAAACAGAACATTGTGATACGGTGTCGTGTGAATGGCCAAGTCTAGTAAGATGTTGACGTAAGTATTACCAGAACATTGTGATACGGAGTTGTTTGAATGGTCAAGTCTAGTGAGATGTTGACGTAAGTATTACCAGAACAATGTGATACGGTGTTGTGTGAATGGCCAAGTATAGTGAGATGTTGACGTAAGTATAAACAGAACATTGTGATACGGTGTTGTATGAATGGCCAAGTCTAGTGAGATGTTGACGTAAGTATAAACAGAACATTGTGGTAGGTTGTTAGTGTATGGATGGTTTTTCAATTGTAACGGTTGCCTCTTTTGATGGACTTATCCTAAAGTAATCCTACTGTGTTTCATGAAATGAAACGATGATGTCCTCAGCCACAACAGATAAGTCCTTTTAATGAATGCCATCCATATGTCCACAGCCACAACAGATACGTCCTTTTAATGAATACCATCCTGCAGATGTCCACAACCGTGATAGAAACGGAAATCCAGATGTCTAAAGCCATAACAGATAAATCCTTTTAATGAATACCATCCAGATGTCCACAACCGTGATAGAAAAGGAGATAAGTCCTTTTAATAAATACCATCCAGATGTCCACAACCGTGATACAAAATGAGATAAGTCCTTTTAATGAATACCATCCAGATGTCCACAGCCGTGATAGAAAAGTAAATCCTAATGTCCTCAGCCATAACAGATAAGTCCTTTAAATTAATATTACCATCGTGTCCCCAGCCAAAATAGATCTGCCCTTTTAATATATATTATACTCATGTCCCGTGGCATAATATATCTGTCCTTTTAATGAATAACGCCCGACTTCCCAAGCTTTCATAGATCAGTCCGTTTAATGTATATCATCCTAATGTCCCCAGCCATAATAGACCAGTCTTTTAAATGAATACCATCCTGATGTTCACAGCCGTAATAGACAAGTTTGTTTAATGAATATCATTCCTGATATCCCAAGCCATACTTGATCAGTCATAAAAAAAACATCATCCTGGTGTCTCCAACCGTAATAGATCAGTCCTTTAAATTAATCATCTTGATGTCTGTAGTTTTAATACACCAATCCTTTCAGGGAATACACTTGAAATGGTATTACCTCAGCGTCTATTTTTTAAATCATTTTGTTGATCATTGCTTATTTTCAATGAGAAGTTTCAGATGATCATCCTAATGTTTCCTGTTCGTAACGCACGTTCCCTGTTAGGGTATAATCGTACGTTCCCTTGTGGTATCGGACGGTGCTATCTAATTCCCTTGTGGTATCGGACGGTGCTATCGAAATCCCCTGAGGTATCGGACGGTGCTATCTAAATCCCTTGTGGTATCGGACGGTGATATCGAAATCCTTTGTGGTATCGGACGGTGCTATCTAAATCCCTTGTGGTATCGGACGGTGCCATCTAAATCCCTTGTGGTATCGGACGGTGCTATCTAAATCCCTTGTGGTATCGGACGGTGCTATCTAAATCCCTTGTGGTATCGGACGGTGCTATCTAAATCCCTTGTGGTATCGGACGGTGCTATCTAAATCCCTTGTGGTATCGGACGGTGCTATCTAAATCCCTTGTGGTATCGGACGGTGCTATCTAAATCCCTTGTGGTATCGGACGGTGCTATCTAAATCCCTTGTGGTATCGGACGGTGCTATCTAAATCCCTTGTGGTATCGGACGGTGCTATCTAAATCCCTTGTGGTATCGGACGGTGCTATCTAAATCCCTTGTGGTATCGGACGGTGCTATCTAAAAATATTTCTGAGCAAAGAAATACAAAAGTGTGTTTTGATATCACCACCAAATGTGTCACCCCAAAATGACATACTTAAGCATCCTCGTACGATTGTCTAACAATGGAATTTAAAATGTATTCGAAATGCATTTGCCCGGCATTGACTATAGCTTTGATTTATCATTTTTTGAAATGAAAAGTATTCCTTGCTGGACTTAAATGCTTAATATAATGAGAACATAATGGAGATGAAATATAAATAAAAATATAATCAATCAACGTGTGTTGAGTGTAAAATAAACTACAGACTTCAGATTGTTTTACTGTCTCTGAGACTGATTGAGCTACTTGACAACGGAAGCATACGAACCCAAATATGCTACGGTTCTATCCAAAAAAATGTTTAGGGGAGGTTACTTTATGAAGGAAAAATTTAGGAAAACGAATTGTTTATCTCAAAATCCCTTATTCAACTGTTTTATTTTAATGAAACGAAAAGAACAAATAGTTTTAAAAAAGCACGATATCACGATCGACTGAGCCATTCAGTGGATTGGTAAGCAGAGCTGGTACATATGTACTGACCTGACCCCTCCTTTCCTGTTGTTACCAGTTCCACGAGGAGGTTACGGAAACTGTCGAGGAAGTTATTATGCAGGACTGTTTAGTTTTCGGACTAATTAATGGCTGGTAAAAGACTAACTTCCTGAACAGCAACACGAGGACAAAGTACGGGTAAAGTTAATGTTTATCAGTTACTTTACTATGGAACAAATGAAGTAGAGGCATATTATCATGTGTACTAATGTTTATTTATTGGTTGACCATCTATTGACAGCTAAGGTAAGTTAAGGACGTGATACGATGTGTGTAGTGTATGCGTACGTGCTGAGGACAATATGATGGTGAAGCCTCCTTGCAATAGTTCGGATCTGATGCCGACTTTAACGTGCTACCTTACTGGCGTGGCATGCCGAACGCACCAAGCGCAGTACTCCAACTGGTCACATTATAATGACAGCTGTAAAATCACATGCAGCGATTACTCGAAATGCTGGTGGTTGGATAGGGAATAACAACTGCCAATATCAGGACTTTGGTATAACCCAGACAGAGGACAGAACCAACTGTCTTCCTCACATGGAGGAATGTTTAACAACACAAAATGTTTTGCCAAAAGTGAGGTAGTGCAAAGGAAAGTGTAACTGAGTATAGAGATCAAGAGTTAGATCCCAGCTGACGAATCTGAGTGTATTTAAACATCAATGCCACCAACTTGATAGTATACGCTTGTCGTGTGTAATCCCACACAGGAAAATCCCCGACAGGAAAGGATGGACTGCCCTCCTTCTGTCCTCTCCCCGTTCACCAGCGTGGTGAGGTTGTACCTAGCCAGCATAGCTTTAGGGCTCATCCGATTACGTCTGTAGATAACCTGCCCCTGTATATAGCCCACATGTGATTTGTAACATTTAACAATTATAATTTCTTTTCATTATTAGTTTCAAATCGAATAACTCTTTTAATATACTATATCCCGCTTTCCCCTGACTTCGCTGGTTGTTTATCTAGTCTTTCTTTCAGCCGTGAGTCTGAATAGTAAAACGCATTCTCCGGCAGGTTCCGTATTTTTCTCAGACATGACATAATCAATCAAGTAAGGTAGAGCTTGTGCTGACACGAGCCCCTCCCCTCTCCAACCCTAACCCTAGGTTATCGATCGCAGACACTACTAAAACAGTGATTGGTTTTCTGATCTTGCAGTTCGGAACATTACTTCTACAACACTTATGTACGTTTCTACTTTCCCTGGACTCGGGCTTTTACCCTCGGCGTGACCTCGGGAAATAGACCGGTTTCTGGGAAACTGGAAACGTCCTATACCCCATCAATCACAATTGTTAAATGTTAACTAAGATGCAACTTATTTCATGCTTGTGGAAACAATCATTTAATTTATTTTCTGTGAATTATTAAGCTTTAAGTTAGCTCTAAATTGTACTGAAATTGCGCTTGGTTATAGCGTTAGTAATGGCGGTTTCTAAATGTACCTTTATGCATGTCTTGAAAACAAACTTGAGCCTCCGAGTGCACAGGTATGCTTTGAGATATTACAAATCATATATGAGTCCATTGTGGAAATAATTAGTTTAGCCCTTAGTCATTATGGACGAGCCCTTTCGGGAAATATCTGCAATAATGTGTCCCCTTGCGGTAATGGACGATTCCTTTTTGAAAAAATATCTTTATATCCGCTAGCCTAAATGGATGAGTCCTGAAATAGATGACTGTTGTGTACCTAAGTCGTAATCGACATGTCCTTATAAAAAGTATTCGTTGTATCCCCAGTCGTAATGGACGAGTCCCTTCAGGGAAAACTAATTGTGTCCCCTAGTCATAGTGGACAATTAATCCGTACGTTCCTTCATTATAATGGACGAGTCCGTCATGGAATAATCCGCATTTCCTATGGTCGTAATGGACGGATACCTTGATGGAATACCTAACACTCCTAGTTAATGAAAGACCTGCAACCAGTGTTTACCAGTAAGCGGGTCTAACGCTTGAGTCCAGTAATCACGAGGTAATTATCGAGTGGTGTTGTTACCCTCGCAGTCCGTCGCTATCGACCGTCTTCTACAGGTCTCGTAGTCACATGTATATAGCTGAGGGCTCCCGAGGGATTTTCAAAATCGGCAAAAATAAAAGATGGGATAATCCCCAATGTCAGGATGTATATACTATATGCAAACGTTTCTTGTATTATTCTGTGAACTGTGATGGTTTATCCCCATGGAGGCAGTGCTCAAACTCTGCAACAAACTGATAGCGTCCTATTGACATTCGGTATCATTATATAATCACCAGACCCCTTATTATTTATAAACCATCTGCCAATGGAGGTTGTAACTGAAGATCAATGTTTCAACATCTGATATATATTATCTACGAGTGTTTGTCGATTAGGAATCAGTTCTAGGAACTCCCATAGGAGTGTAATAACAATTTATATTCACTTTCATTGGCACAATAAAAAGTCCCTAGGAAGATTGTTACAGGAGGAAAACTGATACAAATGATCAACGTATGTATGCGTATGTGTTACGGGTCTGGGCTGTTTTCTGGAACCAAAAAGCTGGGGTTGACATCAGAACCCTGTATATTTTTTTCAGTAATTGTTTATATGGATTTCTAAGAAACAAATGTGAAATGAATCAATTGAATTAATGGCGTAACAAATATTTCCAGTTTTGGGGTCTACGTCACAGACTCAGGGGTTGAAACAATCTTTTGTTATGTAACTTTTCACCTTATTGTTCAGTTGACAAATAATACCAAATACATTTTAAATAAAAGACTTAAAAAATTCAACACGTCATTTGCCAATTCAAGCAGTACCCTTGAGGCACTAGTGAAGCTACATTCCCCATTTCTGGCATTATCCTTCAGGCACCAGGGAAGCTACATTCCCGTTTTCAGGCATTATCCTTCAGGCACCAGGGAAGCTACATACTCCATTTCAGACATCATCCTTCAAGCACCAGGGAAGCTACATTTCCCATTTCAGGCATTACCATTTAGGCACCAGGGAAGCTACATTCTCCATTTCAGGAATTATCTATCAGGCACGAGGGAAGCTACGTTCCCCATTTCAGGAATTATTCTTTAGGAACCAGGGAAGCTACATTCCCCATTTCAGGAATTATCTATAAGGTACGAGGAAAGCTACATTCCCCATTTCTGGAATTATTCTTTGGGCACCAGGGAAGCTACATTCCCCTTTCAGGAGTTATTCTTTAGGCACCAGGGAAGCTACATTCCCTATTTCAGGAATTATCTATCAGGCACCAGGGAAGCTACATTCCCCATTTCAGTAAGTATCCTTCAGGCACCAGGGAAGCTACCTTCCCCATTTCAGGAATAATCTATCAGGCACCAGGAAAGTTTCCATCCCCATTTAAGACATTATCCTTAAGGCACCAGGGAAGCTACATGATACATTTGATACAGCAATTCATTTAAGGTCGAGAAGACAAAGTAATCTTTAGAAGTAATTTGTTAGAGATCCATATACATTCTATGTGTATGTTAAGACCCCGAACTAAGTCACCAGGGGCCAATCCCGTTAGTAACATTGTGGTATGTTAAGACCCCGAACTAAGTCNGGGCACCAGGGAAGCTACATTCCCCTTTCAGAAGTTATTCTTTAGGCACCAGGGAAGCTACATTCCCCATTTCAGGAATAATCTATCAGGCACCAGGAAAGCTTCCATCCCCATTTAAGACATTATCCTTAAGGCACCAGGGAAACTACATTATACATTTGATACAGCAATTCATTTAAGGTCGAGGAGACAAAGTATTCTTTAGAAGTAATTTGTTAGAGATCCATATACATTCTATGTGTATGTTAAGACCCCGAGCTAAGTCACCAGGGGCCAATCCCGTTAGTAACATTGTGGTATGTTAAGACCCCGAACTAAGTCACCAGGGGCCAATCCCGTTAGTAACATTGTGGTATGTTAAGACCCCGAACTAAGTCACCAGGGGCCAATCCCGTTAGTACCATTGTGGTATGTTAAGACCCCGAACTAAGTCACCAGGGGCCAATCCCGTTAGTACCATTGTGGTATGTTAAGACCCCGAACTAAGTCACCAGGGGCCAATCCCGTTAGTACCATTGTGTTTGTTACTTGATGCCTCAACTGTTTCCATGTTATGACCTAGGGAGTAATTTGCAAGGTGAGGAGCTGAACCAAGGGGCTGGTCCTAGCATCATGATTGCATTGGTATCTTTATTCAAAATATTGTTATATATGATTATGGAGTGGGGATCTCTATTACAATGTAATTTTGTTGTAAACCAGAGACTAATTCCTAGAGGCGGTTCCAGATCCTGAGGCTGATTTTAGGAGCATTGGTGAATATATTTCGTAATGCTAGGAACAAGTCTAGTACTTCCGAGGGTATTAATACTGAAATGCTTGAGAGGTCGTTTTGATATTTTTTTTAATTGATTAACCTCGCATGAAAATAAATATTGGTTGAGTTAAAGGCACCTATTTTAGCACACTTTATGGTCATTTTTCCAGCAAGGTACATGCAAAATACCAATATTATCTCACGGCCCATAAGTAAATCATTACACATTTAAACTTTTGAACCTGAGTACAAATTAAACTTTCGCCAAAGTTAAAAAAACAACATTTCGTCAAGTTGGTCGATATTCATACATATAAAACATACATACATGCATACATACATACATACATACATACAAACATACATGCATACATACATACACATACATACATACATGCATGCATGCATGCATGTATACCTTCGCACATAGGCATGCATGTCTACGCGTAGTCACAAATACATACATACATACATACAGGCATGCATGCATACATGCATACCTACGCACATAGGCATGTATGCCTGCACTTAGGCACGTCAAACATACATACATACATTCATTCATACGCATGTAAATGTATTGTGCATGCATGCATACATACATACGCACGCACGCACATATATATGCACCCACACACATACATAGTTTACATGCATACGCACATACACATCTCCACATGCACGCACAAACGGATGTACGCACATATATACATACATACCCACACACATACACACATGTGCATATGCACACACATACACACATGTGCATATGCACACACATACACATACACGCAGGTATGCTTGTATGCTGTAAGCATATTAGTCATTAAAGGTTTACACTATACAATTTGACATTGAGATATATTATTCTTACACAATAAATATTTTTGCATTGTGAGATGTTTTACTTGTACAGTATAGTAGTTGGCATTGTGATATGTTATAGGTATATAGTAAACAATTTGGCCTGGTGATATGTTATAGGTATATAGTAAACAATTTGGCCTGGTGATATGTTATAGGTATGTAGTAAACAATTTGGCCTGGTGATATGTTATAGGTATATAGTAAACAATTTGGCCTGGTGATATGTTATAGGTATATAGTAAACAATTTGGCCTGGTGATATGTTATAGGTATATAGTAAACAATTTGGCCTGGTGATATGTTATAGATATATAGTAAACAATTTGGCCTGGTGATATGTTATAGATATATAGTAAACAATTTGGCCTGGTGATATGTTATAGATATATAGTAAACAATTTGGCCTGGTGATATGTTATAGATATATAGTAAACAATTTGGCCTGGTGATATGTTATAGATATATAGTAAACAATTTGGCCTGGTGATATGTTATAGATATATAGTAAACAATTTGGCCTGGTGATATGTTATAGATATATAGTAAACAATTTGGCCTGGTGATATGTTATAGATATATAGTAAACAATTTGGCCTGGTGATATGTTATAGATATATAGTAAACAATTTGGCCTGGTGATATGTTATAGATATATAGTAAACAATTTGGCCTGGTGATATGTTATAGATATATAGTAAACAATTTGGCCTGGTGATATGTTATAGGTATATAGTAAACAATTTGGCCTGGTGATATGTTATAGATATATAGTAAACAATTTGGCCTGGTGATATGTTATAGATATATAGTAAACAATTTGGCCTGGTGATATGTTATAGGTATATAGTAAACAATTTGGCGGGAACCATTGGATTTTTGTTTCTTTTGTGGTTTGGAAGGGCAATTGATAGATTTGGTTAAAATTAATTGCACTAAATCTATCATTTGATTTCCATTTTTGTTCTGCTGTATTTTTACATGTATTTTGTTTATTGAATAGTGTGGTGTACATATCTTTACTTCCCACGATGGATTTTAATATTTTTTGTAGGTGAAATAGAATGAAGGGTCTGGGGTGGTTGTTCTCTGATTTTGTTAAGTCTATATTCAGTGTATGTGCAGCTTTTTTATTGATTCACAGATGCTTCTATACTGGAGAAAGTTGTTTGAGTGTATAGTGTATTTCTGTTTGAATTCTTTAAATGAAGAAAAGTGTTATCATTTTGAAGAATGTCATTTACAAATTTTACTCCTTTGACATGCATGTCTTTATAGAAGAAGGAGGAGTTATTTATCAAAATATTTGGGTTATACCATAGTGTTGATTCTTGAAAATTTGTAAGTGTTTTGGGAGGATTGTTTTCTGTGATGGTTACCCAAGCTACAAGAACATCTTTCCAGAATGTATATTGGTTGTTTTGATAAGTTTAAAGTGGTCTACATTAAATTGTGATATATTGTGTGTGCAAGTTATTTCCGCTTTAAACAAATTAGTCCATTCTTTTGATTTTGCTGTGAGGACCCGTCTAATCAAAGTTGATTTGAGGCTATTAATAAATTTATCTAAGTCAATCATTTTTAATCCTCCGTCTATATAATCTTTCACTAGAGTCTGTCTTTTATTTTTTTCAGTGTTTGACTGCCATATGAATTTGAAAAATGAAGTGTTTAAGTACAGAATTGTGTTTTTGCTCGGGCTAGGTATTGCAATGAACAGATGTGTTATTTTGGGGATTATGAGAGATTTAAGAACTACTATTCTTCCTTTTATTTATTGTAGAAATGTTCATGAAATACTTCCAGCAAAGTGTTTATGTGATATTTCGATGATTAGACCGGTTTATACTCTGTCACCTTCATCAGACAAATGGCCAGTGAAGTCTATGTACACAAAGGTGTTACATTTGTACGAGTTGGTAATACACAATCGATACCAATTGGGCTACGCTACACTTCGATAGTATATACGTGCGAGGACTAAAACCGACAAATCGACTCTGCTGTACGCAAGGGCGTAACATATATACGAGTCGGTAAAATAAAACTGACGTCGATTCGGGTTCCCTAACAGGGTATGTGAACTTAGTTGTTGCTCAACAGATGCGATACAGTTGTCACAAAACAACCGAGCAGAATCACGTCGCTAGGGCTAGACATGCATGTGGATACCCGCAACCGGCCATCAAAAAGATACCAAAACACTGTCAAGGTAAGGGGACGAACAAGAAAGGCCAATCACGGGTAAGAACAGAACCAAAGATCAGGTGGTCATCCTCGGTATACAAGGATTATCCAAACCATCCAGAGGATATATCGTTCCAACGGCACAACAATAGCCAATCACGGCACGTGACTCTCCATAATGTTTTGTACACCTTACTGCTAAACTCCTAAAGTAAATGACGCAGAACGCGTGTACAAAGTGGGATGCAAGAAACGCATCCTATATCGGAGAAACTGGAAGGTGTTTTAGAGTCCGACTTCATGAACACCAGAATGATACATATAATCCAAGAGGGACAGAAATTCAGCCGTTCAGAACGAAGTCTGATCAGGAAAACTCAAAAGTATATGACATAAAGAAAAATATAAACTTGCTCAAGCGGCAGATAAAGAAAGCCATCTGGATACGCCGCAGCGGATCAGTTCTGAATCGAGATGAAGGGACTCATAGACGCTCGCGTATCTATGGACAGGTATGAACAAAACGTATCACTATCGATTTGTCTATGTTTACATACGCTTTTCACGTAGCCGAATTGACGTTGTTTTTATTACCAATTCGTGAATACTTAACACTTTTGTGTACAGCCGAATTGATTTGTCGGTCTCAGTCCTACTTTCACACATGTATACCATCTAAGTTTACATGCGCTTTTCGTGTAGTCGAATCGACCTTTGTCTGATAAAGGTGACAAAGTACATACCGACCTAGTCATCGAACAAGTTATACATTAACACTGTCTTGTTGTTCTACGTGAATCTTTTTACTATGGACAAATGTCAGATTATAATATACTTGAGGATCATTGTCCCCAATAAGCTTCAGACAAAATGTAATTTATCTTTATCTCAGAGTTCTGCAGTAAAATATTGTAACATTTGAACACATAGCACTCGACCGCGGCATCCTACAAGTACATATTATTGTTTGTCTCGTAGTTCTGTTTAAATGATAGGTTGACGATAGAGTCACGACAGACAGACGACTGACGTCACGCAATCAGGAAGTTCCTTATGTTGAGCTAAGTTAACCACAATCGTATATAAAAACGTATTCCTGTTTAATAGTGGCCGCATCAACCGACGAGCTGGCTCCCCAAAAACGATAGTCAACTTAACCTAATATTACCAGAAGCGTTTCTATTTGGTTAACCTACAGCACTCCTAGAAATACAGCAGTAACCAGTGCCATCATTGGACGTAGTACAGCGTATACTTCCTTGTACAATAACCGGATAGCACGCATTTCATTTTCTACGTATGGGAGGATCCTGTGGAAGATCAGTACCAACTAAACAGGATTTTAAAATTTAATAAATGCAGTTTTATTGTTAAATCAATAAACTGATTGTACATATAGCATCCCAGTATTAGTATACAGCTATCGAATCCCCTATACATACATTTGTACAGGGTGAACCATTTAACCAATACATGTTTGCATACACTTTCTTCTGTATAAAAATTGCATAACAACCAAGCGATTTACTATCCATTAAATACATTTTATCATGAACAGATAAGCAGCAATCAAAAGTCAGGCTGTGATCAACATGTATAGGGTTGGAATATTTGGTTGCACGAATCTGGGATGTAGTACGTCCAACCTGTGTACTACGTATTTCGTATGGATCTTTGTTTTGTTGCCTTACATGTTTTTATATCAACGCCTGTCAAACGTTTGTGTCGTTTCATTTAACTATGCGCTGACTTCAGACATAATTCCCAATACTTTACTCTGCGATAAACCGCCCATCTGATCTATTGACTACACTTTCGTACAAAAAGTATTATCCACGTACTGAATGTACGTCCTCTTACACAGCAATGTGTGTGCAGGGTAACCCAACGTCTACCGATCCACATGATGAATATGATTTCTTTTGTACAGAAATATCTGGATCTATCTGCTGTGTTCGATGTCATCGATCACGCCATGTTGTTCGCCTGGAATACCCATACGCTGTTTCTGCTGACGAACTTTCCTGTTTGACAGACAGGAGGCTTCGCGCAGCAGCAAGCAATGCTGTCGCTGATGATAAAAGTCTTGACATTTGAGTTCCGGAAGGATCTGTGCTTGGACCAAAAAAAGTACCGTCTAGATTTGAAAATAGATTTGAAACATTTTATGGCAGACAACCATTCCATGATGCTCATGACAACAGTGTGTTTTCAACATCTCCCAATCAATGGGACTCTTTGCCATCTTGAAATGAATCGTATCTGTTCAACATCAGTGTCTGGAACAGTTTCAGTATGTTGGCATATCACAGATTCGTGTGTGTTCCTTCCAAAACAGCTAGTACTCTACATGTGTATTATAGGGGAATGTTATCATACTTTACAGGTGTGGTATAGCGAAAGGTACTCATACTCTACAGGTGTGGTAACGGGGAAGGTTATTATAATATACAGGTGTGGTAACGGGGAAGGTTATTATAATATACAGGTGTGGTAAAGGGGAAGGTAATCATACTCTACAGGTGTGGTGTACGGAAAGGTAATCATACTCTACATGTGTGGTGTAGGGAAAGGTACTCATACTCGACAGGTGTGGTATTGGGGAAGGTAATCATACTTTACACAGGTGTGGCATAGGGGAAGGTTATCATACTCTACAGGTGTGGTATAGGGGAAGGTTATCATAGTCTACAGGTGTGGTATTGGGGAATGTTATCATACTTTACACAGGTGTGGTATAGGGGAAGGTTATCATACTCTACAGGTGTGGTATTGGGAATGTTATCATACTTTACACATGTGTGGTATAGGGGAAGGTTATCATACTCTACATGTGTGGTATTGGGGAATGTTATCATACTCAACATGTGTGTTACAGGGAAGGTTATCATACTCTACAGGTGTGGTATATGGTAGGTTATCATACTCCACACAGATGGTAGAGGGGAAGGTTACCATACTCTACAGGTGTGGTATTGGGGAATGTTATCATACTCAATATGTGTGTTACAGGGAAGGTTATCATACTCTACAGGTGTGGTATTGGGGAATGTTACCATACTCTACAGGTGTGGTATTGGGGAATGTTACCATACTCTACAGGTGTGTTATTGGGGAACGTTATCATATTCTACAGGTGTGTTACAGGTGAATGTTATCATACTCTACAGATGTGGTATATGGTAGGTTATCATACTCCACACAGATGTTAGAGGGGAAGGTTACCATACTCTACAGGTGTGGTATATGGTAGGTTATTATAATCTACATGTTTTATATATGGGATCGTAATATCACCGGTTTGTACAAATTTAAGATAGAAGATGTTATTGAAAAAATGAGAAGTAGAAACCAATGTACGTATGTCATTGATGGGCTATGTCATTGACGGGCTTTGTCATTGATGGGTTATGTCATTGATGGGTTATGTCATTCACGGGTTATGTCATTGACGGGTTATGTCATTGACGGGCTATGTCATTGATGGGTTATGTCATTGACGGGCTATGTCATTGACGGGCTATGTCATTGATGGGCTATGTCATTCACGGGTTATGTCATTGACGGGCTATGTCATTGACGGGCTATGCCATTGACGGGTTATGCAGAGTTATCATACGTATGTAAGACATGTATAGTTTTCTTCAGGTATGATTTGTTATCTGTAATTTGCACTGCAAATCTCATTAATAAAACACAAAGCCTATGGTTTGATCAAATCACTGGCACAAGTAACAAGTTTAATTTACCCTTCTGCTTTACACAAGTCACAGGTCAATATTGAAAAATCAATAGCACCTTCCTTACAATAGTACAGTGATTAGGCCTACACCACGTCGTATCGATGTTACCACGACCTCCGAAGAGCCCGAAGGTGCTGTAAAACCTTAACACTCACCTGTCATTACTTTATTTACAGCGAAGGCACACCACGTGGGAACATCTAACTACACTGTATCATCATGTCAGAATTAACATTATTTACAGCGAAGGTACACCACGCTGGTCTAACTACACTGTATCATCATGGCATAATTAACATTATTTACAGCGAAGGCACACCACGCTGGTCTAACTACACTGTATCATCATGGCAGAATTAACATTATTTACAGCGAAGGCACACTACGCTGATCTAACTACACTGTATCATCATGGCAGAATTAACATTATTTACAGCAAAGGCACACCACGCTGGAACATCTAACTACACTGTATCATCATGGCAGAATTAACATCAGGAAACACCCCAGTATCAGACAGCTTGTCTCTAAAAACTGTATAGATATGACTATTATAATTGGTGTAAACACACAGACTGGTACCATTGGTGTAAACACACATACTGCTAACATTGGTGTAAATACACAAACTGTTATCATTGATATAAACACACTGACTGTTATCATAAGTGTAAACACTCTGACTTTTATCATTGGTGTAAATACACAGATTGTTATCATTGATGTAAACATATCGACTGGTAGCATTAGTGTAAACACTCTGACTGTTAATATTGGATTAGACACTTTGACTGTTATCATTGGTGTAGACACACATATTGTTATCACTGGTGTAAACACACGGACTGTTATTATTGGTGTAAACACACATACTGGTATCATGAGTGTAAACACACATACTGTTATCATGAGTTTAAACACAAATACTGTAATCATTGATGTAATAACACCGACTGTTATCATTAGTGTAAACATTCAGACTGTTATCATTCGGGTAAACACACTGACTTTTATCATTGGTGTAAACAAACAGACTGTTAACGTTAGTGTAAACGTACACTGTCATCATTGGTGTTAACATATGGACTGTCATCATTGGTGTTAACACATGGACTGTCATCATTGGTGTTAACACATGGACTGTCATCTTTGGTGTTAACACATGGACTGTCATCATTGATGTAAACAAATAATGTTACCATAGATTTAAACACATTGATTAATATCATTATTATAATTACATTGACTGTAATCTCTGGTGTAAACACAGGGACTGTTACCGTTGATGTAAACATACAGGCTGTTATTATTTGTGTAAACACACACACAGTTATCATTGGAGTTAACACAATGACTGTTATCATTGTTATAATCACACTAACTGTTATCATTGGTTTCAACACAGCCTGTTATTATTACGTGTCAAATCACTTACTGTTATCATTGGTGTAAACACACATATTGTTATCATTGGTGTAATCACACTGACTGTTATTATTGGTGTAATCACACTGACTGTTCTCATTGGTTTCAACACTGTCTGTTATTATTACGTGTCAAATCACTTACTGTTATCATTGGTGTAA
>NW_018408462.1:38536-41906 GCF_002113885.1 Mizuhopecten yessoensis
TTGGTGTAAACACACTGACTGTTACCATTGGTGTAAACACACTGACTGTTACCATTGGTGTAAACACACTGACTGTTACCATTGGTGTAAACACACTGACTGTTATCATTGGTGTAAACACACTGACTGTTATCATTGGTGTAATCACACTGACTGTTACCATTGGTGTTATCACACTGACTGTTACCATTTGTGTAATCACACTGACTGTTATCGTTGGTGTAAACACACTGACCGTTACCATTGGTGTAAACACACTGACTGTATTCGTTGGTGTAATGATTTAAATATGTTACAAAGTGTTATCTTAAATATTGAAATCCGGATAGTTTCCATTAAATATCCTAAATATGACCATTTTTGTAATCAAATAATATTATGTCACAGTTTTTAATGTCACAGAATATTGCCACTGTATTAAATACGCATGTTATCATGATACATTTAACATACAGACTGGTACATTTTGTATCATTGTTGTAAATACACTGGTTGTTGTCTTTGGTGTCAATTACACACTATACTATTTGTTTTGAATTATTTATCACCGGTTCATAAACGCTATATCTTGTTAAACGTTCTGATATATATAAATGACCATTCCATGTGCGTAAACACATGTTGATAATTATACACATAGTCAAACTTCTTATCTTATTAATGTTATTAATCAGAATGTTGTCAACACTAGTAAGTTTACTTATATAAAACAGTCGGTATGTATACATGGCTTTAGATATGTATATAACATCTGTTTGCTCTCTATCTTGAAGCAGACTTACAACATATAGAGAAATGTACTACCTTAAACAGCGACGTCGGTACTCGTCCTTCCACGATATTTTTACGCACTCCTTTTGAGGACTTTTCTGATTAGTTTCACGTCGTCTAAACGCGAATGACTTAGATCTGAATCTCATTACAACCCCGTCCATGTCTGTTAGGCTATTGATGAGGTTAGTGCACGCTAATCCATAAAGAATAACTCACGCTGAGTGCCAAGCTCTACATGCTTGCTCGGTGCCAAGCTTCCCTCACACAGTCGCGGATGTGTAAAGCACATGTCCTGACAAATCAGGACTGATCAAAACGGGGATGGGAACATCATCCTACAGCCTCTGTCACTTCAGTTATTCATAGCAAATTAACTCGTGTGACGTAGCCCTGACCCCATTTGACCTCTCACCTCTAACGCGCCAGCACGCTGATGCTGGTACGGATCAATGGCAATGGTGTAACGACTTTAAAGACCGTCCACACACAAATAACGTAGAAATCAAACCCCAATACCAGAATAGACATTTAGGAGAAATAATGTGACACAGGTGTTTAATAAAGTCTGACACTTCATTTAAAGGCAAATACAGTTGTCGTGTCACAAGTAATATACACACAACGTGAACGGGTACGTATATGTACATAGTTTCCACTGAACACAATTCTGTGTGAGGAAGGCGAATAGCTGTCGTTATGGATGCTTCAATATACACACCTGTACACAATACTCAGGGGTGAGAGTAAATGTTACGCACCTGTATAGAACAAATCTATATATAACAGATCTGTTAAATACCCAGGTATACAGCCGCTTGTATAGAACACACATGCTTATAACTAAGGTATCGAACATCTGTATATAACACACATGTATATGACACATATGTATTTAAGCATTGAACTGTTTTGTATGGTATTTATGATCTATTTGAATGACACAGCTTTGCAAACAAACAAATCATAATGCGCGATGTTTGCTTGCAAAGCTGTGTTCGAATTTGTGAAGAATCCATGCGTGAATTTGTTTGTTGATTTTATGGGAACCTGACTATAGTCGCTAGATTTTACAACAGTCTCGTTATTTGACATGTCGTCAGAAACTGAGGAAACCGAGGGTGAGAGATGCGTGATCCTGATAGCGTTTGAAATGAGTTATCTTGTAAATATAACACATCTGTATAGAACACCTGTATATAACACATGTATAGAACACATGTATATAACACATACGTATATAACACATCTGTATATGGCATATGTATAGAACACCTGTATATAACACCTGTGTATATAACACCTGTATAGAACACCTGTATATAACACATCTGTACATAACACATCTGTATATAACATATGTATAGAACACCAGTATATAACACATCTGTATAGAACATCTGTATATAACACATGTATATAACACATGTATAGAACACCAGTATATAACACATACGTGTATAACACATCTGTATATAGCATATGTATAGAACACCTGTATATAAAATATATTATAAACTCCTGTATATAATACATCTATATTATAACATCTGTATATAACATATATGTGTGGAACATCTGTATATAACACATCTGTATATAACACATTTGTATATAACACATACGTATATAACACATCTGTATATAACACATGTATATAACACATGTATATTACATATCTGTGTAGAACATCTGTATATAACACATCTGTATATAACACATCTGTATATAACACATCTGTATATAGCACATACGTATAAACCACATCTGTATATAAAACATGTATAGAACACATGTATAGAACACATCTGTATATAACACATACGTATATAACACATGTAAAGAACACCTGTATATAAAATATATTATAAACTCCTGTATATAGTACATATATATTATAACATCTGTTTATAACATATATGTGTAGAACATCTGTAATCTGTATATAACACATAAGTATATAACACATCTGTATATAGCACATCTGTATATAGCACATCTGTATATAGCACATCTGTATATAGCACATCTGTATATAGCACATCTGTATATAACACGTGTATAGAACACCTGTATATAGCACATACGTATAAACCACATCTGTATATAGCATATGTATAGAACATCTGTATATAACACATCTGTATATAGCACATCTGTATATAACACATGTATAGAACACCTGTATATAGCACATACGTATAAACCACATCTGTATATAGCATATGTATAGAACATCTGTATATAACACATACGTATATAACACATGTAAAGAACACCTGTATATAAAATATATTATAAACTCCTGTATATAGCACATCTGTATATAACACATAAGTATATAACACATCTGTATATAACACATGTATATAACACATGTATAGAACACCTGTATATAAAATATATTATAAACTCCTGTATATAGTACATATATATTATAACATCTGTATATAACATATATGTGTGGAACATCTGTATATAACACATCTGTATATAACACTTCTGTATATAACACATCTGTATATAACATATATGTGTGGAACATCTGTATATCACACATCTGTATATAACACATCTGTATATAACACATCTGTATATA
>NW_018408463.1:0-2038 GCF_002113885.1 Mizuhopecten yessoensis
AGGGGACAGAACCCAAAGCCTTCCTCACGGGGGCGAACGCTCAACCAAAGGCCAAAATTGAGGCATTGTCAAGAGAGACATTAGGAAGAGGAAAGTTGTTTAGAAAGAAGAGAAAAGATAAGATCCAAAATTTAGTCGCCTCCTACGATCATGCAATGGGGTACAATACGACACCACAACGTCATCAAAAGAGAGATTAAATTCATGAAGAGATATTTCGTTGTTGGGTCACTTCCCATCCATGCTCTCTTATCATGCGCCATTGACCAAAACTCATGTCGCATGATCCTTCCACCACCTCTGATATGCTTTTCTAAAACTAAACCCACGAATACTTTTCAAAGGCTTGAGGTTTAAAAATGAAATAAATATTGTTTTTGATAACATAAGTTTTGGAAGATTTCGGTTCGGGACAAATTGCCTATTTTCATATACTATCAGTAAAAACGTGTTGGCATTTACCGTAGAAACGTCTGTTATTCTGAATCAGTCCATCTTGGAATCGCAATTATGGTAATTTTGAAGAAGAAATACATTTTATTTTGAAGAAGAACTGGTTATACTGACAATGACCTGTTGGGAACGGACACTTCTAATTTCAAACCTGGCTAATAGTAAACAGAACCCTTTCTGTTTATCATTCTACACATGTTACTGGTTTGAGAAAAGATGTTTGCAATGTTAAGTTCATTTTTCACTTTTACTCTCTATGTATTGGCGCATGATAATTCAGAATGGGCGTCCAGTGAGGCGATATAGCTTCGTCACTCATTTTATCTGAATATGTCAACCTCGCCCCAAATGATTAAGTACTGGTCACGCACGTGCGTGTATATCCGGAACTGCAGAGGTCAGACCGTTTGTTTAATGTTGGTACAAGGAATAGCAAATGACCAGCCATCCTTGATACTCAAGGCGTTACGTTCACTTCCACTCTCTACACTCACTTACACTCTCTATACTCACTTACACTCTCTGCATTCACTTCCACTCTCTACACTCACTTACACTCTCTATACTCACTTACACTCTCTGCACTCACTTCCACTCTCTACACTCACTTACACTCTCTACACTCACTTACACTCTCTATACTCACTTACACTCTCTGCACTCACTTCCACTCTCTGCACTCACTTACACTCTCTACAATCACTTACACTCTCTGCACTCACTTACACTCTCTATACTCACTTACACTCTCTGCACTCACTTCCACTCTCTGCACTCACTTCCACTCTCTATACTCACTTACACTCTCTATACTCACTTACACTCTCTATACTCACTTCCACTCTCTGCACTCACTTCCACTCTCTATACTCACTTCCACTCTCTATACTCACTTACACTCTCTATACTCACTTCCACTCTCTGCACTCACTTTCACTCTCTATACTCACTTACACTCTCTATACTCCCTTCCACTCTCTGCACTCACTTCCACTCTCTATACTCACTTACACTCTCTATACTCACTTACACTCTCTGCACTCACTTACACTCTCTACACTCACTTACACTCTCTATACTCACTTACACTCTCTGCATGCTTGACCATTTAATCACCCTGCCCCGATAGAACAACCACGAATAAATCGACAAATTTACATTTAATTATTTTATGATTAGGTGTTTGAGCGTGGGATATAAACAGATATTAGAATTTTAGATCAAAGATTCACGGGTAAACATAGTATTTTTTTGTGATTTTGTTAACGGTGGTGAGGCCTCGTCTAAATTAGGGTACTTCGTCTAAATACGCACAATCTGGTGACAGGAAATTTAGAGTCTTTATCTTTGTCCACTCCTGTTTGTTAATTAATTTATCCTATCAGTTTAATTAAAGTGTCTATAAAAACTGTTATCGTTATGATACACAAGGACCAGAAAATGAGGCGGAAGGAACACCAAACACAACGGAAATCATCATGTTAACCTTAATCAGTCTAATAAACGCTGGTCAGGAGAAATCTAGCATTACGTATACTACACAAGATTAGCACCTCTACACGAGGGAGGGAGGGAGGGAGGGGGG